>NC_090930.1:1222500852-1222803882 GCF_040938575.1 Ambystoma mexicanum | reverse complement strand
AAGTGGGGCATCAACCCATATGTTGTTGGGTGTCCTGACCCACGTTTAAGCTATCCTGCTACAACATTTGGTGCTGTGGGCTTAGGAAATTCAAGATGGCGGAAAACCCACATGTGCGCCGAAATCCAGGAAAGCTGCGCAGTTTGTGCGCCCACCAAAATGGTTGCCTCACTTGCCACCCACCAGTGCGAGAATGAAAGGCCGGGTTGCCATGAGGGAAATGGGTTGCCAAAGGAAAAACAGCAGCGCCGGTTAGCTTCAAAGCGCTTTAAAACCACCATTGGACTACCCGCACAGTAGTCTGAAACCATTGGGAATGGCAATGCTGATTGCCAAATGCAACCTAGAAGTGTGGGGAATTCATTTCTTAAATCCCAAAAATGAGTGCAGTACCAGTGCTCACCACTATCCAAAAGCCGGCGTTTTAAAACCACTCTGTGTGTTTTTCTGAAGGCAAGCAAAATGCCTATTTCAAACCTTGCAACATGTGCAAAATATTCACTGAACACCAGCAGACATTTGGCAGAATGGAGTTTTGTGTGCCTACAGAATCTGGGAAATGAAGATCATAAGACAAGGTTTATAACAAGACTGGCTGAGCTGTGGATTGCAGCAGTTTAAGTTGCACTGGATTTAAAGACACTAAAATCGAAAATGTTTAGATTAAATGAGTGACCTATGTTTGGTGTCACATGCCTTTGTAACTGTTGAAATGTCATAGTTTTGCACTTAGAATCAGCATTCTAGCTGCATGTGTAAAATTGCAAGTTAAGTTAAAAAGCAACAAAAAAACCTGCCAGTTAGCTGAAGGTCTGGCTTAAGGAACTTGATTTTGCCTAGCAACTACCCATCAGGAGTGAAACTTGAGTCACCACTGTGTTCCCAGGCCAACCTTCCTTTTGCTGCCCAAGCTAAGGATATGCCATCTATCTGATAATTGAATTATCTGTGCTCTGCAAGAGAGTGAACAAAGCCCTCTTCACTCAGGCAAAGGTTTTTATTACCGCAGTCGTAAATTGTAGCTTCCTCTTGGCAGGAGCTGGGAGGAGCACTGCCTGTGAGAGCAAGCTGGCTTGGCAGAACTGGAAAGAACCAGAAATTCAACCTTGTGCTGAGGGTAAACCACACCCCTTTGGAGCCAGAACATAACTTTAAAAAGATGAATAACTCATAGAGCGGACATGTGAAAATTTTATAAATGATACCATAATTCTTGTGATTTTTCTGCCCACAGTTTAAGACGTGGTAGGAACCGGTGGTATGTTCAGGGGGGTTTTAGCGGAAAAGTGGATATTACTCTAAATGTGTGCATGTTAAAAATCTGAAACTTCATCAGTTAATGTCCCTACCCCCTGCACACATGTATGTAAAGTTGGGTCCATGTCGGAAATTGAAAAAGAAGTTAAAAAGTCAATTATGTACACTCTTTGAATGCAAGCTCCGAGAATGAGCAGATTTGGACATAGACATGGCTAAATTCAGCCACACCATGTATATGTAATTTCAAACAACCGTGTAACTCTGAAGTATGGATTTTGATCATATATATATTTGGGTGCACAGATGACAAGGGAGGTTGTTTCAAGAGATCATAAAATGACATCAATCTGACTCACAGTTCAGTTTGCCAATCAAGCGGAGGAATGGAAGCCTGACCAATGACGAATGAGAGGGGCAAGTCTAGTGATGCAACACACACACCCATTCTCAAGAAACAGATAAAAGCAGAGAGTCAGGACACATAGAGACATTCAATTTCATCTGCCGCTGGAAGCCCTGCCGGAAAAATCCATACTTACCTCCATCAAACTCCAGAAAGCCAAACTAGAGACTTCAATCTATCCAGAGCAGAGACCAGACCAGAGAGAAAGCAGTGCTGTGCCTAGCAGAGACCAGACCAGAGAGAAAGCAGTGCTGTGCCTAGCAGAGACCAGACCAGAGAGAAAGCAGTGCTGTGCCTAGCCGAGACCAGACCAGGCGCTGTGAGCAGAATCCGGAAAGACCTGACCAGACTGAAGATCGTGACCAAGTCGCTTTCCTGTTCAAAATCTCTTGTGAGTACTTAGCAAAACTCAGAACACATCTCTTAGTTTAAATTCATCTAATTCAATCTATTTAACCTAAGTAGAACTGCCTCCTATCTGTCACCTGTCATTTCTAGTAAAATTTGTCATTTTGAAAAAGTGTGCGTTTAAAAGTTACAAAACCAAAAACGACCTTTACTAAATTACTCATATCTCCGCAACCGTTTGGGCTAGAGACTTGCAATAACTTTCATTTGGAAGCTGAGATCCCAGGCTTTCCTAGGACCCCAAAAGGGTAGAGATAGTCCTTGCGGTTCCTTTGTAATAGCGCTCGGCGCATCCGCGAATTTTGCCGCGATTTGCAATTTCTTCACATGTAAAAAACTGCTGCTGCCTGATTTCATTTGCCAGAATTTCGTTTAACCTGCTAACTATCCTTGCATCATTGCTAGTGTGATCCTGGACTAATATTAACTAGATACCACTCATCCTGAACCTCTAAAAGGGAATTAAGAGCGTTTCCAGCATATTTCTCATTCATTGCTAGCACCTATCAAAGCATTTGCCTGTGTTTTCAAACTTCTGTTTAAGCTTGCTGGATTGAACTGAATTACAGTTGATTGCATTTCTGAGAACTGTGTGTTTTCCTTCCATTTCCTTGCCTTGCATCAAGGGGGGGAGGGGAGTAGCCAGAGAAAAGTGATTACATTGTTTGGTTGAAATCATATTGCGTATTTTCTGTACTGTATTCATTGAATATTGCATCCACCTGAGCCTACATAAAGCATCCTCTACCACATTATACTTTTGTTCCTATTTACCAGTGTGCTACCTTATCCATTTCATGTCAACTCATTAGTGATTAAAGAAGTGTGCTAGTGCCAGATTCTCCGTTGTTAATATTTACCATATCAGATTAAGTGTGATATTCAATTATTAATTTATTAAAAAGTGTGATATATATTTTAATTTATCAAATAAACCTTTTAAACTTGCAAAACAGAATTACTTCTTGGCTCAGTGGGGTCAGGGGGATTCCAAGAGAGGGGTGTTATACAAGGGTAGTCATCCAGAACGCATGAACTGGACCTAAAGATATATCAATAAGGGTTTTCATTCAGTATTATAGACTAGGCGTTGACTTAGCTGTAGTGTTGAATTGAATCCTCTTACAAAGTGGGGGCTCGTCCGGGATGGGCACCCAAGTACAGTACAGTTCAATGGGGAACCCCAGGAGAGTAGGCCCATTAAGGGCATCCTGAAAACCTCTGCCCAGTTAGGTCAGTGGAGGGGGTACCCATCAAATCCTGGCAGCAAGGAGGAATCTGAAGACTCCTCTGAACTGCGCAGGACACAGGAGACCAGGTCCCCACATTCTGCCAGCCATTCCCAGGCTCGCAGAATCCGGGAAAACCTGGAAGAACAGACGGGAACCTCTGGGAGCAGTGCCTCTGAGTCCGAGGAAGAATGGACAAGGGTTACCCGAACCAAAAAGGCCAATAAGGCAAAAAGGGCCTTGCTTAAGGACCCTTTAAAGCAGATTAAGGCGATCAGGAGCGTCATCACGCCTTACCATAAGAACGCTAAGTATTCTGTTTGGGAGCACTTAGAGTTGTTTGAACAGATGATGGAGACTTTCCATTTGAAGGACAGCCAAAGCTGTATTCAATATGTAAAGTGGACCTTCTCCCCGGAATACTCCAGTTTCTTTGTGGGGCTGGAGGACCAAAATCATTTAAGATGGTCCACATATAAGGCGGCCATCCTGAAACATTTTTCTGTTCACAGAAATCCTCAAGAGGCTCGCAAGGCGGCCTACAATTTGCAATGTGGGGAGGATCAGGCCCCACGAGAATTTGTGCAGGAGTTAAAGCGTGCTTTTGCGCAAACCACCAGAAGGGTGCGCACAGATAGTAGAGAGTTTGTCAATACATTTTTCCATGCCTTGCCCAAATATATAATGACCCAGCTCGTGAGAGATTTTCATGAGAAAAGATCTTTAGACTGGGTCATTGAACAGGCTACCCGGATCTATGAGGTGCAGAAGCCCATAGAAAATAAAAGCAATGCCCAGAAAAACCCCAAAGCCAACAGCACCCCTGCTGCTGTCAAGGTGGCAGAGGTAAAGGTCACCCCCGTTTTGGATCTGGAGATGGGGGGGCCTAAAAACCTACCTGCACCTAATAATGCTAGGCCCAGAAGGTCCTCGGGCCAGTCACAGACAGGGAGCCAGGGAGGCAGCCCCACAAATGGGGTCCCTCGCTCTCCTGACTATGTAAGTCCTCGCTACAAAGGTAACAGACCCATCCTGGGTTATGTGTGGACTCCTCCAGCCCAAGGGGGGGGATCCAGCCAAGCACCTAACCCAGGGAACTTCCCTCCAAACTTCCCACAGGAGGGCAGAAATTTACCAAACCCTGGGCAGAACTTTTTCCCCAGATATCCTCCCGACTTTCAGCCCCAAAACCATCCACCCTTCTTTCCCCAATTCCCTGAGCCCAGACCACTGAATCCGGGAGAGGGGAGGCCAAGGGTGGAGGGGTACCCAAATCTTCCCAACCAGGGGTACTACCAGAGGAGGGACAGCTACCCTTCCCGGGATCAGCCCAGGGGAGAAAACAGGGCCCCGTATCAGCCTGAGCGGGTTTCCCAGTTAGAGCGCCAGGTTCAAAACATGGCGCGGGATATGGGTCATATACTGAGGGCACAGCAGAACCCTCAGATCAGCATGCCGGCGCAGAACGCACCCAACTCTGGACCTGGTGCTCCAGAACAATGACGGGGGCAGCACCCCGATAAATCACCGGTTCCCAGGGAGGAGGCACAAAGGGAAGGGGGGTGTAAAGCCTTGGAGGAAGCTTCCTTCCTCACTTGTAAACAGCCCCTGGAAACCCAGGAACCGGAAACAAAATCTCTTGCCCTTGAAAGTCTGCCTCCTAAGGAGCAGAGGGGGGGTAGGAGAAACAAAAGACCCAAACAGACTCAGTTTGAGGAGGAGGTACAGATCTTCCAATTTGAGGGAGAGGGATCCTCAGAGGATCCTGGGAAAAGGATCTTCTCCTTCAGAGAGGGGGGAACTCCTCCCAAAGAAAAATGGGTCCCTAGGGATGCAAATCCAGACTGGGGAGATGTGGAGACTGAGCTACCGCCGCCCACCATCTCATCCCAGAACCAACAGCAAGAAAATCCCCTGGTTCAAACCCATCCTGGGGACTGCCTCCAAAAAGGGGGGGGGCAGCCCAGAACCGGAACCAGGGGAACCCACAATGGCTCTGATCTCCAGTTGCCAACTTTTTCTTTCAGATTCCCAAGACTCTCCACAGAATTCTGCCCAAATCTCTTCGCTATCGATGTCCAAAACCAGAAAGTTAGCCCACCAGTTGTCCAAAAATGTACATTATCTGTGCCCCCTTGAGGAGAAGGAGGGAAGATATTATGCCCCGGTACAAGTACAGGGGCAGGGTACAATCTCGGCACTGGTGGACACTGGATCTCAAGCTACCCTTCTGTCCAGAAGGGCCTTTGACGAACTGAATGCAGGAAGGGGAGAGAATTACCAAATTCCCCTCACCTCTCTTCCTGGACAACTGCAGAACTTTGACGGGAAGGAAATTCCCGTTGAGGGGACTGCAGACTTGGACATTAAGATCGGGCGACACAAGTTGAAACACCCGGTCATAGTTGTGACCCCAGAGGGCACCCCTTGTTTACTAGGGAATGACCTCCTGAGAAGGTTGTCACCCCTAATAGATTGCGTAAACAAGGTCCTCTGGACCCAGACTAGCCGACCAATAAAATTAAAACAGAGTGTCAACCATATTAGTTTAAACGGCACCTGCCACATGGTTGAACAAAAATTTGACCAAGTGGAATTTCACTTCCAGAATAGCCAAATTCCAGACGTGACAGTAATAGCAGTAGGACAACAGACTGGTGATGGGGGGTCCTCTCTATTTCTGAAAATCAACCTTCCTTCCAGTCTAAAGTGGTACTCCACGCTGGAAGGAAACACTCTGAGATTCTATACTAATCCACAATCAGAAACTCCCACTCCTATAGTCCAGAAAGATGTGAAATCAGCTCAAAGCCTGGCTGATATTCAGCAAATTGGAGAGCAGTTGTTCATCCCTGTTCAGTTAAATGATGGGAAGGACTCTGTTCTCGCTCGAGTGTGTGTGAACAACGGTAAGAGCTTCATCAGCGAAGCCATGTTTCGCCAACTTCCAAAAGATCCAGCCATTCCCACCTTCAAACTGATAGACAAATGGGAGATGGACCTGGAAGCACCTAATTCCAAACATCTCCTGCCAAGCAGGTGTATGCTCAAAATCTCCATTGGCAACAAGAGCATAGTCCACAATTGTTGGGTCGTGCGAGACGTCCCTGCCGCCTTTTACTTAGGCAGTGACATTCTCAATCGCTTTGCCATTAGTTTGGACCTAATAAACTTCAAAGCTTGGTCCCGATTAGCGGATAATCCCATGGGCTTTGATGATCCAGAAAAAGCATTTAGGTCAGCTCAATTGCTACCTTATGCAGTCGAAATTCAGGTTAAAGAGGAAGTCACCATCCCAGAAAGGACCCGACAATTCTCCCTGGAAGTGAAAGTTAAAAGGGGACAAGAGTTGAAAAACCCTGATGCTTACATACATCTAAATGCTTCTCTCCAACAGCAAGGGTTGGGGGTAAACCCAACACCATTAGTCAACATAGAACATGACACCATTCCAATAGAGGTGGATAACAGCGACTTAAAGAGTATTACTCTAGCCGCAGGCACCATTATTGGAATGGCGGTTGATGACCGACATTTTTCCATCGACTTAGTAAATGAACTGTTAGGACCAATCCCCAAGGACTGTTTTGAGAGTGACAGTGAGGACAACACAACACCAGACAGGATTTTTACCCGGCATGGGGGGAACTTCCTGGTGTACACTTCCTGCCCCTATGGTAAGGAAGATGTGACTTGTGACTTCAGGAGGGATGAGGTGATTTTCCAGGTCCATGAGGGCTGCCTTTCCCACCTGAAGCCTCCGGTCCAAATCAGCACTCTAACCAGGGACTTCTCCACCCAGCTGGAGGAGGCCGCTGAAATAGCCAAACCAGAAGTCTTTCCAGGCTTCAGGCAGATGGTGGAAGAGAGAGTCAACCTAGCTGATGCCTGTGTGACTCTGGAACAAAAGCAAAAGTTGAAACAAGTTTTCTTGGATTTCCAAGATCTCTTTGCGGTAGACTCATATGACTGTGGTCGCACTGACATCCACACAACAACAATCCCCACGGACCCTGGCATGACTCCTGTGTTTGTGAAGCAATATCGCTTGCCTCTCGCATCAATGGAGTCCCTTACTGAAATAATTAAGAACCTTGAGTCCCGGGGAATAATCCGTCCAGTCCACAGCACCTTCAATAATCCGGTGCTGGGGATATTGAAGCCAAACGGCCAGTGGAGACTCTGCGCCGACCTCAGGGAGCTCAACAAACGGGTCCATACTTCCCGATGGCCTCTTCCCTACATTGACCAAGGGCTGGCCCAGATCCAGGGGTCACAGGTATTCACTGCAATAGACCTGACCAATGGATACTGGACCGTGCCTGTCAGTAGGGAGGACCAATACAAGCTGGCTTTTACCTTTGGGGGCCAGCAGTACACCTGGACCCGGACTCCCTTCGGATACCTCAACTCCGGCAATGAATTCAACATTTTTCTACACAAGGCCATGCCTGACTTGGGTGCAAGGGGTAACTTGGCTTATGTAGATGATGTCCTCATCAAAAGTTCATCTGTGGAGGAACACATAGCGGAGATCCGTTATGTTCTGACACAGTTGAGGGCCGCCGGAGCAAAACTTTCCTTTCAGAAAGCACAGTGGTGTAGAACCCGTGTTAATTTCTTGGGGCATGAGATTACTCCTCAGGGCCTCTGTCCCCAGGAAAAGAAAGTGGAAGCACTTCAGAAACTGAAAGACCCCACAACTCTGCGGGAACTAAGGAGCCTCCTTGGACTGACTAATTACAGCAGAAAGTTCATTGAGGGCTATGCAGAGATCACCAGACCCCTGATTCATCTCCTGAAGGGGGGGGTCAAGTGGGAATGGGGTCCAGAACAAGCCGAGGCGGTAAAACAACTCAAAAGAAGCCTCTCACAAGCGCCTTGCCTAGCTTACCCTGTCAGAAACAAGGAGTTCTTCCTGGAGACGGGGTTCTCTGATACGTGCTTGACGGCAGTATTATACCAAAAGCATGACAAGGTCAATAAAGTAATCTCCTATGCGAGCAAAACTTTATCCTCTGTGGAGGAAAAATTCAACGATTGTGAGAAGGCACTCCTGGCAACGGTGTGGGCATTGAAGAATTACCGCCCGTTTATCCAGGGGGAACACATCATAGTGGAGACTCCACACCAGCCTCTGCAATATCTCCAAAGTGACAGAATCCGGGCCGGAAATGTGAGTAATTTCCGAATTACTTCCTGGATTCTGTCAATGCAAGGCTTTCCTGTGGAGGTCAGATATGGCCAAAACAAGAAGAGTCCCCTCGCGCAAGGTCTGGCTGACTTGCATGATTGTGCCAGAGAAAACTGTCTCGAGGACGAAAGTCTAAAAATAAAGGACAACATGGAGGCATACCTTAATTCCCCACACAAAGTTTTTGAAGAAGACAAGTGTGAGGGAATGCCCACTGTCTATGTGGATGGATGCTCTTACCATGTTGACAACAACGGGGAGAAAGAACTAGTGGCCGGCGTAGGGAATGCATGGGTGAATGAGTCCCCAGAACCCTCCGCCGGATTCAAAATTGGTCCCCGAAGTAGTCAGGTGGCAGAATTGATGGCTGTGCATCAGGCCATCCTCACTGCTGTCCAGCATCAACTCCACGAACTGGTCATAATCACAGATTCGGATTATGTACGGAACGGGTTCGTGGAGCACCTGGTTAATTGGAAGACCAGAGGCATGGTATGTGCTAACAACAAACCCTTGAAACATGGGAAGTTGATCCAAAACATTGATGATCTGGTCACCTCGAATGGGATGACCATCTATTGGAAGAAGATCAAGGGTCATTCCAAAGTAGAGGGACCAGACAAAACTGGAAATGACTTAGCTGATCAGCTGGCCAAAACCGGGGCCATCCAAGGGGATCTAATTGAGATTGAGTCCCTGTTGGGGGAAATCCAGGTCACTGCCATCACTAGGTCCCAGACAAATGCTCACAACGACCTCTCAATTGCACAATGGAGTAAGGAGACCCCTGATGATGATTTGATTACTGCTCAGAAGGGGGATCCAATAATTGGTAAATTTTACCAGCACCTTGAGGACCCTGAGAACTTTCCCCTGACGGATACCGATTACACTGGGAAAGAGGACCTAAGAGTGTTGATGAAATGTCCACAAATGTTCAGAATCCAAGACGGTTTGCTGGTAAGGAAATCCAAAGCTGGCCACGATCAGTGGGTGGTTCCTACCTCATTCCGAAGCCTGATGTTAAGTCACGCCCATGATGCGGCCACGGCCGGTCACAGGGGGTTTCACACAACATTGGAAATCTTAAGAGAGGTTGCATACTGGCCACACATGGGGCAGGACCTCGACCAATACTTGAAGGGGTGTCTTGTGTGTGCACAATTTCAGCCATCATCCCTCACGCACCGGGCGCCTTTACAAAAGAGGGGAATGACACTGCCATGGTCAGATTTACAAATCGACTTTGTGGGCCCTGTGATTCGCTCGGCTAGGGGGAATAAGTACATGTTGACTGTGACATGCTTGTTTACCAAGTGGGTGGAATGTCTCCCAGCCCCAAATTGCAAGGCGGAAACTGCAGCTGCCTTGATGATTAACCACATCTTTTCCCGTTTTGGTCTACCTCAAAGGATTGAGTCAGACAGAGGTAGCCACTTCACCAGTGAAGTAATGACAAAGATGTGGGAGATACTGGGGGTCAAGAGAAAGCTGCATATTGCTTATAGACCAGCTTCTTCTGGGGCAGTAGAGAGATATAACCGGACAATTGTGAGCATATTAAAGAAGTTTGTGGCAGATTCTGGGCCAAGTTGGGATATCCGATTACCTGTGGTCCTAATGGCCATCAGATCTACCCCTTCATCTGCAACCAAAATGTCACCATTTGAGTTGATGACTGGGCGCAAGATGGTGCTTCCGCAGCATTTGCTCTACAGGACCCAAGAGCAGACACTGATAAATGCCTCCACTACTCATGAGTATGTAGAGAATTTAAGGAAACACCTCCAACATGCTTTTGCTTATGCTCAGCGGAATCTAGAAAGATCGACTGATAGCATGAAGACCCATTATGACCTGAAAACTTCCAGGAAGGAATATCAGGTGGGAGACCGGGTCTATCTATACAACTTCCAAAGGAACCAGGCCAAGCAGCGCAAATTTTTGCCTACATGGAAGGGACCCTTTGAGATCGTCGATAAGATCTCCCCTGTGGCAAACAAAATCCACATCCCCAAAGGTCCTTTGGCAGAGGGGGAAGACAAGTGGGTCCACATAAACCAGTTGAAATGTTGCCATCCCAGGCACACTCTGCAACAACTGGAGGAATCCTCTGGAATCCTAGCGGGTACTGTATCAGACTAATTCAGTTCCAATCATAAAACATACCACATCTAGTCTCTAACATACTGGGATTTACATGAAACTGTCTCTAGTGATACTGTTTTTTTTTCAAAATAAGAATGTAATGTTTCGTTATGATGAAATGCATATGCCGCCCCACTATCTCAACAGTGGTGGAAAAAAAAATCGTCTATGAGTAGATATTGCCGCTCTTCCTTTATCATCCTAGGAGAGATGAAACCATGAAGGATGACCAAGAAGGACGATCCGGAGACCGGGAGCAAAGACACAACGGGCCCGGGGTACCGCCCAATCTTCCCATCAGGACCGGCGAGGAGAACTGATCGATCTGACCGGATGGAGAAGAAGATGCTGAACTGTGCCATCTACAGAAGAGGAAGAAGATTATGCGGACAGACCGGTGCGTGGGTCAAAACCCTTGGGCACGCGACTCCCCATCGACCCAAACTCAAAGTGCAGTCACGTGGGGGGACTTGTTGGGTGTCCTGACCCACGTTTAAGCTATCCTGCTACAACATTTGGTGCTGTGGGCTTAGGAAATTCAAGATGGCGGAAAACCCACATGTGCGCCGAAATCCAGGAAAGCTGCGCAGTTTGTGCGCCCACCAAAATGGTTGCCTCACTTGCCACCCACCAGTGCGAGAATGAAAGGCCGGGTTGCCATGAGGGAAATGGGTTGCCAAAGGAAAAACAGCAGCGCCGGTTAGCTTCAAAGCGCTTTAAAACCACCATTGGACTACCCGCACAGTAGTCTGAAACCATTGGGAATGGCAATGCTGATTGCCAAATGCAACCTAGAAGTGTGGGGAATTCATTTCTTAAATCCCAAAAATGAGTGCAGTACCAGTGCTCACCACTATCCAAAAGCCGGCGTTTTAAAACCACTCTGTGTGTTTTTCTGAAGGCAAGCAAAATGCCTATTTCAAACCTTGCAACATGTGCAAAATATTCACTGAACACCAGCAGACATTTGGCAGAATGGAGTTTTGTGTGCCTACAGAATCTGGGAAATGAAGATCATAAGACAAGGTTTATAACAAGACTGGCTGAGCTGTGGATTGCAGCAGTTTAAGTTGCACTGGATTTAAAGACACTAAAATCGAAAATGTTTAGATTAAATGAGTGACCTATGTTTGGTGTCACATGCCTTTGTAACTGTTGAAATGTCATAGTTTTGCACTTAGAATCAGCATTCTAGCTGCATGTGTAAAATTGCAAGTTAAGTTAAAAAGCAACAAAAAAACCTGCCAGTTAGCTGAAGGTCTGGCTTAAGGAACTTGATTTTGCCTAGCAACTACCCATCAGGAGTGAAACTTGAGTCACCACTGTGTTCCCAGGCCAACCTTCCTTTTGCTGCCCAAGCTAAGGATATGCCATCTATCTGATAATTGAATTATCTGTGCTCTGCAAGAGAGTGAACAAAGCCCTCTTCACTCAGGCAAAGGTTTTTATTACCGCAGTCGTAAATTGTAGCTTCCTCTTGGCAGGAGCTGGGAGGAGCACTGCCTGTGAGAGCAAGCTGGCTTGGCAGAACTGGAAAGAACCAGAAATTCAACCTTGTGCTGAGGGTAAACCACACCCCTTTGGAGCCAGAACATAACTTTAAAAAGATGAATAACTCATAGAGCGGACATGTGAAAATTTTATAAATGATACCATAATTCTTGTGATTTTTCTGCCCACAGTTTAAGACGTGGTAGGAACCGGTGGTATGTTCAGGGGGGTTTTAGCGGAAAAGTGGATATTACTCTAAATGTGTGCATGTTAAAAATCTGAAACTTCATCAGTTAATGTCCCTACCCCCTGCACACATGTATGTAAAGTTGGGTCCATGTCGGAAATTGAAAAAGCAGTTAAAAAGTCAATTATGTACACTCTTTGAATGCAAGCTCCGAGAATGAGCAGATTTGGACATAGACATGGCTAAATTCAGCCACACCATGTATATGTAATTTCAAACAACTGTGTAACTCTGAAGTATGGATTTTGATCATATATATATTTGGGTGCACAGATGACAAGGGAGGTTGTTTCAAGAGATCATAAAATGACATCAATCTGACTCACAGTTCAGTTTGCCAATCAAGCGGAGGAATGGAAGCCTGACCAATGACGAATGAGAGGGGCAAGTCTAGTGATGCAACACACACACCCATTCTCAAGAAACAGATAAAAGCAGAGAGTCAGGACACATAGAGACATTCAATTTCATCTGCCGCTGGAAGCCCTGCCGGAAAAATCCATACTTACCTCCATCAAACTCCAGAAAGCCAAACTAGAGACTTCAATCTATCCAGAGCAGAGACCAGACCAGAGAGAAAGCAGTGCTGTGCCTAGCAGAGACCAGACCAGAGAGAAAGCAGTGCTGTGCCTAGCAGAGACCAGACCAGAGAGAAAGCAGTGCTGTGCCTAGCCGAGACCAGACCAGGCGCTGTGAGCAGAATCCGGAAAGACCTGACCAGACTGAAGATCGTGACCAAGTCGCTTTCCTGTTCAAAATCTCTTGTGAGTACTTAGCAAAACTCAGAACACATCTCTTAGTTTAAATTCATCTAATTCAATCTATTTAACCTAAGTAGAACTGCCTCCTATCTGTCACCTGTCATTTCTAGTAAAATTTGTCATTTTGAAAAAGTGTGCGTTTAAAATTTACAAAACCAAAAACGACCTTTACTAAATTACTCATATCTCCGCAACCGTTTGGGCTAGAGACTTGCAATAACTTTCATTTGGAAGCTGAGATCCCAGGCTTTCCTAGGACCCCAAAACGGTAGAGATAGTCCTTGCGGTTCCTTTGTAATAGCGCTCGGCGCATCCGCGAATTTTGCCGCGATTTGCAATTTCTTCACATGTAAAAAACTGCTGCTGCCTGATTTCATTTGCCAGAATTTCGTTTAACCTGCTAACTATCCTTGCATCATTGCTAGTGTGAGCCTGGACTAATATTAACTAGATACCACTCATCCTGAACCTCTAAAAGGGAATTAAGAGCGTTTCCAGCATATTTCTCATTCATTGCTAGCACCTATCAAAGCATTTGCCTGTGTTTTCAAACTTCTGTTTAAGCTTGCTGGATTGAACTGAATTACAGTTGATTGCATTTCTGAGAACTGTGTGTTTTCCTTCCATTTCCTTGCCTTGCATCAAGGGGGGGAGGGGAGTAGCCAGAGAAAAGTGATTACATTGTTTGGTTGAAATCATATTGCGTATTTTCTGTACTGTATTCATTGAATATTGCATCCACCTGAGCCTACATAAAGCATCCTCTACCACATTATACTTTTGTTCCTATTTACCAGTGTGCTACCTTATCCATTTCATGTCAACTCATTAGTGATTAAAGAAGTGTGCTAGTGCCAGATTCTCCGTTGTTAATATTTACCATATCAGATTAAGTGTGATATTCAATTATTAATTTATTAAAAAGTGTGATATATATTTTAATTTATCAAATAAACCTTTTAAACTTGCAAAACAGAATTACTTCTTGGCTCAGTGGGGTCAGGGGGATTCCAAGAGAGGGGTGTTATACAAGGGTAGTCATCCAGAACGCATGAACTGGACCTAAAGATATATCAATAAGGGTTTTCATTCAGTATTATAGACTAGGCGTTGACTTAGCTGTAGTGTTGAATTGAATCCTCTTACAATGTTGAGATCTCCTCGCATGGTGAGGGAGGGGTGAGTGACCAGGATGGCGGCTAGGGAGTTACTAAGAACATCTGAAAAGTTTCTGTAATAGCCCGGTGGTTTCTAAAGGAATATAAATCTGTGGGTAAGGGAGAGAGTGATGTGAAATGTTTCTAGGAACGGTTTGCAGTCTGCATTGCAAGCTTGTTCCTCAAAGTGTGAGATGATGACGTGTAGCTTGTGGAGGATGGCTATTTCTCCTCCTCCGTTGGTTATGTTGTGCATGATTAGTGTGCAGCCTGGGGGGAACGCCTCATGTGCACTGTGTTGGAAATAATCAGAGAAACCTGTTTCTGTAATAAAGCGGATGTCTGGGCTTTCAAAGGAAATTCATTTGAATATGTTGTGTCAGTTTTAGGTGACTGATCTGGTGTTAATTATGATGCATCAGATTGGGATAGGTGAGTGGGAGCAGTTGGCCCCTGGAGAGGGGATCGGCAGAGGACAAAAAGTGGAAGTAAATATATGTGGGGTTGGGGATCTCCTGGGTGATTCACTACAGAGGGGGTCAGGGTGCATCAAGGTGGGATAGGGATGGTGATGAGGGGAGGGGTGTCAGGAATGAAAAGAGGAGTGATGTTATTAGGGGTGGTGATGATTCTCTGTTGTGGGGAATGCTGAGAGCAGTTTTTGAGTGTGTGATAAGAGTACAAGTGGTATATGGTTTCTTAGGAGGGGGTCTGGTGTGAAGAGGGGTGAAGGATGTGTCTGAGAGGGGAGTAAGACAGTGGTAGCTTGTATGATGTGAGGGGGCAGAGGTGAGCGAGGGGCTGGTGAGGGAGCTGGGCAGGTTGCTGGGGTTGCCTGGAGGGGATGAGGATGAAAGGTGTCGGATAGGGGTGGGTGAAGCTGGTTGCTGATGTTCTGAGGGATTTTGAGAGGACTGCGTGGGGTAAGTGCTGGGAGTGTTGATTGAGGTAGTGAAGACAGATGGTACTGGGTTGGGTAAAATAGGAGGCGTCATAATGGAGTAAGAGAGGAGAACTGGCCAGGATTTAGGTATGAGCCACCAGTGGCGTATGCTTGAGGGCAGCTGATGGGGGTGGGGGTGTTGGTGTGGGTAGCTCAAGCAGCGCTTAGGGATGGGAAGCGTTTGGAGGGATGGGTATCGGAGGGTGGGGGAGGCACAAGGGTGGGTGTGACAGGGCTGGGAAGATTAGGGGAAAGATCTGTGAGGGGGTGCAGACTGAGGGGTCAGGATGGGTGGAGGGGAAAGAGGTCTGGGGGTTCCTCCCAAGAGCTGGCTATGTGGAGAGTGCACAGGAGGGAGTAGGGGAGGTTGGCAGGGATGGGAGTTTGTCAGGTTTCTGACACGCCATAGTGGTCGCTCCCTCACAGTGATGAGTGTGCATCTTTGGAATAAACTACTATCTCGTCACTCCACTACACACTATCTTTTGTTTTGACGCGCTCTGAAAATCTTTCTATTCTAGGTCTGGTTGTCTTTCTTCTTTCCTTTTGCTTCTTTTCTCTTACCCACTTCAGCGCCAGGATGTCCATGTCAGTGATTGTTGTGCTATATAAGCATCTATAACATTGTGCCCCGCTAACTTTGGAGCTGCTTGGCATGATGGAAGATTTGCTGCCTCTGCTCTGGTTTTTAAGATCACCCTTGTGACACTATCAGACCACTCAAGGACTGGTAGATAGATGGAAGTGGCAAGATTCAAGGTGAGACTGGATTATAAACAGGGTCTCCACACAAAAGCAACTGGATTAATACAGTGGCCATATATGGGTGCAGTGTTCAAAGATCCGGAGGAAATGTGCCTGTGGCTACCCTCGCCGTGCAACCAGGTTTACAAAGTAGCAACATTTCTAACTTCAGTTGGATTATTGGCAGTGGTAAAATGTAGGTATCCGCCAGATTTAAAACAGAGGCTATACTTACAAGCAACCTGAAGCAGTATGGTGGGTATGCTTAAAATTCTGCTACGATCCTCACTGTGGCAAAGGTATGGGTGCTTCTGGCTTGAAAACAAAGGGAAATGTCAAGCATAGGTAGAGTTAAAACAGTGGCGAGGCGTGTCAAGGTAGGGCTACAATTAAAATGTGAGTAGCTTCAATACATAAGCTACACTAAAAACTAGCTCCTCATCACGAGTTGGGCTGTATTTCCGACTGTAATACCGCCGACTGTAATAGCCCTAGCACCGACTGGTCTGGTGGTATTACCACTGGATCACAGGTTGGGCCTTAACGGTAAATCCCCATTCCTGATTGGGTCCATTGGATCCAATGGGGATTTTTCGGTGCTAATACTGCGGGCTAATACAGCCGGCTGTAATACAGCCGAAAACAGGGATTTTTCACCTCCAGAAAAAAGCTGAAGGTAAAACAGCCGATTTAGCGCCCAACTCGTGATAGGGCCAGCCCTTAAATGCAGCGGTAATACCGTTACCACCACATTTAAGGGCTACAGCCCAACTAGTGATGAGGCCCACTGCAAATTAGAATGCAACCAGATTCAGTACATTAGCTACACTCAAGCTGCAACTAGATTCAGAAGTGTCTACAAATTAAAATGCAAATAGATGCAATACATTAGCTACACTCATGATGCAACTAGATTCAATACATGAAGTACTTTTTAAATGCAACTAGGTTCAATACAGTGTCTACAAATTAAAATGCAACTACATTCAATACAATGGGTATAGTAACTGGCTTTCCCAGTGAAAACTATTAGCAGCACAGCTAGATGTGAAACATTTACTAACATTTGAAAACACCACTGCAGTAACAGTTAAAAGTGCAGCTAGATGTAGAACTGGGGCACAACAAAGTGTGAAGCAGAGGCTAATACTCAGAAAGTGGTCAAATTAAAGTGCAGCTTGATGTGAAAACAGTGATTTATACTTCAGAAGAATAACTGTGTTGGCTGCATACAGCACAATCGCGTTCAGCACATTGTTGAGACAAACAGGGCAGCTAAATATATAGTGCAGAGGCAGAATTTGGGGTGCAGCTAGATGTGTGTCTGGGCAGAGGTAAAGCACATCTACATGTAAATGGTAACTACATTTAAACTGTGCTGGTGTGGCATAGTGGCAGTATAATGGCTATACGTATAACGCAATTAGAAACTGTGCCATGGAATAATTGAGTGTGGCTAGATGTAACACAGTGGCTAGGATTCAGAGATATGGTATTATTAAAGCAGAACTTAGTCTTAAAACAGGGACTAATGCATGAGATGCACTATATTTAAACCTGGGTGGCACAGTGAAGGAGCCAGCTAGATTTAATATAAACAACAGTGTTGGAAATCAGAAAGCACACACATCTTCACACCTTACCATCAAGTCGCAGGAAGCAGGTTTTTACTTGATAGGACACACAGGGCGAGCATGCAAACAGGCAATAGAGGTGCAGATGGAGGCGCCCTTTGCTGTAGCCCCTAGCCGGCTACCCGGGCAAGGTTGCCGTAGGAGAGCCTCACAAGAAGTGGTGTTCTGTTCACATTGGGGAGGCTCTGGCCAATCTCGACCAGCCTGGGGAGTGGGGTGGAGGGGATGGTAAATGTAAAAAACACACCCACTTGTTCTAGGAGCAAACCTAAAGTAATGATAAAAAGTACAGCAGGAGAGAGATGAGCAAAACCCAGTGGGGAGCAGAATAGTATAAACGGGGCACTTGGGAGCAGTATAGTATAAGGTAGACAGTTGAATGGTGAATGGGTTAGTGAGGGGCATTATAAATTAAGCCAGAGATAACAAGGCATAGCATGTTCTTGAATGGTGTGATGGGGCATGATAAGGAATAAAAGAACAGTAGAAGTTGTAGCAAAGCATGAAGAGCCCTGACAAGGGAAAACAGCCTCCTCCCCCACCACTGCCCTATGCATATAGTTGTCATTACTCTCTCTCACTTAGCCTGCCCCTCAAAAACAAGCATTGTGCACTCTGTGTAGAATTCAATTGGGAATTGGCAGATGAGAGAGATCAGCCTGGAAACTACATTCATGACCATAAGCAGAGTACTAACGTGTATGGGAGGAATGAGCTGTAGCTTCAGTGAAAAAGGCTGACAGAGTGATGGAGACACCAGGCTTTCACTTCATATACGCTGATATGGTTGTTGGCTTGCTAAGTGCCATATGAAGATGCACTCTAACTTGCCTAGGCAGTGTGTCCAGTGGGCCCTGTTTTGACCTTTGCCATTAGGATCCAGTGTAATCCATTTCCTCTAAAGCATCCTGAAGCATGGCCAGGGCGTAGGAGACATGTTTGTAAGGATTATGGACAGAGACTTCTTGAAGGAACACAATGTGGGCAGTGTCCTCGGCATTTCATGTGGCATCTAGCTTATATGTTTAGGGGTATTTTTGGGGGTACACCGATGAAGCTGTCAATACTACCTGTAATCATTTTGGCAATTCAGCACATGTATCATGATAATGCAGTTGCTCTGATATGGGGAACTGTAGGGTAAACCACAATAGTTTTCACCTAGGCACACATTAATTAGGCAGGACCATGCACTCCCAAGACAGCTATTTCCCTTATTTCTCTACAATATGGGGGAGGGATATCACATGTAAACAGTAATTATTATGGCACTCCCAAGACAGCTATTTCCCTTATTTCTCTACAATATGGGGGAGGGATATCACATGTAAACAGTAAGTATTATGGCACTACCAAGACAGCGCTTTCCCTTATTTCTCTACAATATGGGGGAGGGATATCACATGTAAACAGTAAGTATTATGGTATTATCCTTTTTGGAGATCATGCCATTTTAATCTCTAGAAGTGTTCTAGCATTACAGTTAGATTTCAACAAGTTTAATGGCATCTGTTTGGCCAAGGGTTAATCATATTAGTAGAAAGACAAAATTCATTTCACTCATCACCAGGAGACCAGCAATGTTAGGTCTGTTTCTACAGGTTGTTAGGATTGGGAACGTTTTTCTTTTTTTTTTTTTTATATTATCAGGGGAAGCGAGTGAGCCAAGATGTTTCTTTGATTAGGAGGGGAGGAGGGGCATTGCAATATTTTTTCAGTGATTCAGCAGCAGGTAATGTTCACCAGCCAAAGTTGTGTGTAGAATCCAATACTTCTGTCCCCTCTAAATTGTGGGGGAAATACAAATATCTGGTTGTTACGTAAAGCTGCCTGTTCATTAACGGTTTGACACTACCATCTAGTATCCCAAATGTGTAGTTGGTGGAAGAGGACACCATTCTAAATGATCTCCCACCCTCATTACCTACATGGAGCCGATGGCTGATGTTCTTGTGGCATCATTTCTATCCTCATTACCTTGTATGAGCAGTACATGAGTTAGGGTCAAACATATTGGAATAATCTAGATATGGGAAAATGGTTCTATGATAACTGAGGAAACCACAATAGGGGTTGGCCTGTGAGGTTTGGTCTATTGCAGTCTGTTTTAGTAAGAGTTGATACCCGGCTTAAAGTTAGTCTTGCAAATTGTTATTTATCTTTGAAGCATTATTGGGATTTCACAGACTACCTAGATGAGATTGGGCATTTTCATGTCAATGGTGTATTTCGTATTGCATTTGGGTGGGCTCCCTTTGGCCTCTTATCTTTGGCTGGGAGGAGTCACAAATTACTGTTGTGCGTTCCTATGCATGCATATAACATATGTGCCAAATTTTTCCTCATGACACCTATCAGTGCTGCTATGGTCTTTGGTATGTAGCAAACGAATCTCATTGAAACACACTATCAAACCAGGAACTGTGTTTGTAAACTCTCTTATAGACAACAATGTGACAGGGCTTGGTATGTGACTGCGTATAACTCAGAGCCATGTTTATCTATTCTCCTCTGTGCAGCAGCACTATCTGCTCTTTCCGGGGGTTATCAGCTCAGCCGGTTTTAAAAAAAAAGAATTAACTGCACTTACATCCATTAAGCATTAAGACATGTTCCTTTATCACAGATGTTCAACCCGCTCATGTATCTGAGCCCTTTTATTTAGCACAACCTCACCTGTTAGGGTGTGTGTGCTAACAATACCCACTCTCCTACAACGTAAATGATGGTACACATTATTTACCCATGAGATCGGTAACTTTTTGTAGCCTAAAAGCTTATCTAATGCAGTTTTTTGTCCTTTTGTTTGTTTTAACAGCATTTCCCCGATAGTCCACTGAGAGACAAATTACATAAATGGACAGTATTTTGTAAAAGTTCAGGTACAGGCACATTTCTGATGCTTTAGCAGCGTGTGTCTTTTACATTAGACGGGACTCATTCACTGTGAATCTGTGATATTTGTGAACATTATTAACTAAGAAGTTGATAAGGATTTCACGCAATAATTCATCACCTTCAAAGTGCCCCAATGGCCAGTGTTGGTCAACTGAAAATAAACCAAAAACTAGGTTGGCTATTAAAATCGAACTTTAATAAGCATGGCAAGTTATCCTGAACCACCCAAAGAAATGTAACCACCCAACCCCTCCATACATGTTTTAAATAATTGGGATCATTGAGCACTCAGCAGCACATTGTATTAAAGAAAATTGGTAAAATAAAAAGGCAAAGTTTGCAATTGGGTTTGTAAGGCACAGACACCACCCAGTATTCCGATATTAAACCATGCTCAGGTTTGCTTTGTGCATAATGCCGGTAATGATAGTATAAGAAAAAATGTCCATGATGGCTCTGCCAATACATGTCAGTAGCCATTGTAAGCAACACATTTGGGGATGATTATGGTTTTGTGCAGAAGGGATGTGACCAAGCATTCCGGGCTGGACTGGCCCTTATGGGGTGGGACCGAGCCTGATTTGCATATGGTCTTTCCCCTTTTGTAATGGCTTGGCAGGCGAAGAATGATGGTCTGGAAGGTTGCCCAGAGCATTGTAATAGGTTAAGATGAATTCTAAACCCCTCAGCCATCTCCTCGTCTGTACAGCAGTATCCATTGTAAGAACATACTTATGCTGACATTGCCAGTTAAAACGCCATGCCACATTAAGAAAACATGTCAGGAATGGCTGCACCCATATAGGCTAGTCCCACTATGTAAGAACACTGACACTGGCTTTAGGTTTAATGGCAGTTAAAAAAAATGCAATGCCATATCAGAAGATATATTGTATGTGTTGCACAAAAGTATGCAGGTCTAGCCGCATAATAACACCTATTATGTTTGCGTTATAATATATTCCCTTTAAAACATGCCATGACACCAAAGTAAGAAGATATTTCCAGACTGGCCCACAAGTGTAGGCCAGGTTTGCCATGTAATAACAAAAAAGGGCATCACAAGTAAAGCAAACATGCATCGTGTTTGCTTTACTCTTGCTACCCATTAACATATGCCATGCCACAGTGACAATATATATCCAGACTTGCCCACCAATGTTGGACAGCCTTGCAATGCAATAACAATTATCATGATTATTACCTTCTTGATACCCATTAACATATGCCATGCCACAGTGACAATATATATCCAGACTGACCCACCAATGTAGGCCAGACTTGCCACTTACTAACCAAATTGGGATCACAAGTAAAGCAAACATGCATCCTGTTTGCTTTACTCTTGCTACCCATTAACATATGCCATGCCACAGTGACAATATATATCCAGACTTGCCCACCAATGTTGGACAGCCTTGCAATGCAATAACAATTATCATGATTATTACCTTCTTGATACCCATTATACAAATGTTTATCCAGACTGACCCACCAATGTAGGCCAGACTTGCCACTTACTAACCACATTGGGATCAAGAGTAAAGCAAACATGAATCATGTGTGCTTTACATTTTTTGTGTGTGTTTGTATAATTGAACTTCACATGCTTCTAGGATAACACAAATAGGCAGACATGTGGGCTACATTATAGTGATTCCCTATGCATTCAGGAGTTGACAGGGGTGGTATCAGTCTGACCCAAGTGAGGGCCAATGCAAGGGATCCGAGATATTACTGCAATGGTCCACCTCCGAACATGGGGGTTAACACTATTAGCATCCAGCACCATTATCTTGCTCCTATTTATTTTAGAAACATCAAAGGTGCCTCTATCCTACCTCTATCATGCCTTATTTCCCCAAAGAAAAACAACAAATCAAGATGGCCCGTGGGTGAGATAGAAAGGGAGTAAGTCTCTGGGCAACCAGCACATATCCAAGGGCCTGCTGCCTGGATCATAACGTCAGGTGAGGGTGTGATGGGTGGGAGAGTGTTAGGGGACATTGTGTGCAGGAAACTGGGAGAGTGAGGAAGGGGGAAATGCAGGCCCCAGGAACACAATGGACAGAAAGAATGAGGCATGCAGGGGTAAAGCGTTTTGTCAGGAGAGCCATTGAACAGTTACTGGTAGAATACACCCACTTCTGTGGCCACCTGATTAGGAGAGAAGAGGTCAACCTACATATGGGCTAGAGAAACGAGCAAAGGTGTTTGGGTTTCCTTTTGGCTAGATGGTGGCTTCTTTATATTCTATGGCTAGTGTATTGAATTGCCATTTATTGTCAGGGGTAGGTTTTTTTGTTTCCATAGGCTCTCAGCATTTCCTTTTTTACTGCGTAGGTCTTTAAGACTGGAGGTGTGCCAGGAGTTGGTGTGTTCTAGGGGTTTGGCTTTACAAATGCCTAGTGGCGCCACTTCATTGATAGCTGCCTCCATCGTTTGGTAATGCGCAAGGTGAAGCCCTTTGATTCAATAGTGTTAGCAACTGAGAATGCTTGGTTGTCCGTGATGTCATTAATTCCTAGGTTGAAATCCCCTTAGATGAGATGTAAGAAGAGGGAGGATGTGGCTGATAGCGTTAGTTTGGTGGATAGCAATTATCCTGCCGGGAAGGCTTGACTAGTGATTTCTCTAAGGCCAAGGTTTTTGTTGGGGATAATTGCGACTTGGAAGTTGTCCTATCTTTTCTGATGATAGAATATCCTTCAGGCATAGCTAGCGATAGGGCAGGGCCTGCGGCTGGGTGCAGCCCGGTTTCAGAGATGGCAATGAAGTCTAGGTCCTTGGAAATAAAGAGGTCTGCAATGTCCAGGGCATGAGCTAGGAGGGATCTTGCATTGATAAGTGCTCCCTTAAAGTGGGTTAGGGTGTCTCTTTCACTGTCCTTCTTGATAGCTGAGGTGGCTTTACTCAGGATAGGTTTTTGGTTATTTCCCGATTCCTCTAACGGTTTGGCTATTGGGAGTGGGAGCTGGCATGTGTTGACTTGGGTAGCTTTGTTCGGGTCTACTGAGTTGGAGATGAGACGTTTTTGGGCTACTTATAATAAGACCAGGAGAGTGATGCGCACAGTATGGATGTCTGTAGCAAGGCATCAAAGCCCTTTCAGTTTTAATTTACAGTCCTGTTTTTTCAGCTTTTTGAATGCAAAGCTGAGGAAGGTTGTTGGAAAACAGTCATACATGTTTTATTTTTCTCTAATAATTATATATAGGTTCAATTTGTAACACATATACTAGGAATCTGCTTTCAAAAGTTAGTCAAATATATTCAGACACATGCATGACACATGCATGATAAGTAGTTCTTCACAACTGATGATTTAATAGGATGTTTACAAATCATACAACACATATATTTCCCGATTTTTGCAATAATTGCCAAATCGTAGATGAAAAGTTGAAGTGTTAATCCTAGCCTGATTTGAAGAAAGATATGAATGTAAATTCTATGGCACATTGGAGACTAGTAAAGTGCATGGGTTTCTTCCTTGGAAGAGCCTGTTACATATTCAAGCATTTTACCCTTTCTCACTGCAAGCTTCTGTTCAAATGTATATCAGAGGAACAGAAGAAAGGGTAAAATGCTTGAATTAATATTCATGGGAAAACATGTTCATACATTCAGATTAATTGTATGCAAATGTATCTGATGAATATTAATTAAGGATATCCTGAAAACCTTTCAGGATTCTGGCCCTGGGGGCCTGGAGATGGTCAACACTGGAGTAGATCATCCTGAGTGGGCACCATCCCATACATCAGGTTTTTAGGCTTTCTGTACTCCCAGTAGATCACCTGTTTGGCAAACTTCCACTTGATCTTAGATTTCAGATGAATATCCTTACATTTGGGAAGGCTACAAAAGCACATTTGTTCTGTAGAGCGGGCTCAGTTTCATGGCCCACAGCCTATGATTACATTGATCCTCCTGCTCCCTTAGCCTTTCCTCTCTTTTTTACTCTACCATCACCAACACCACCCATATTCTTTTCCTTTCTCTGACGTGACTCTGTATGCAGATAAAGAATAATAAAACTTAAAAGAAAAAAAACATTGCCAATTAATCTCCTACAGACCTTCCTGGACAAGACATGAATCGTGCCCACCGCTAGGACTGTGTGAAAGATCTAAGCAAATACACTTTGTCACTGTAAAGCTAAGTATGCATTTTCTTTCAATCTGTTTGTTTGTTTTCCGAAGATTTAAGATTTCCATGAAAATGTATGTATTTGTTATTCATATTTGTCGCAGCAATTCTGTTTGTTCAAGATAATGCAGGCACATTCATTATTAATAAAGGCAAAGGGGTCATTTTATAAAAAAATCTACTTGCTTTCAGGGGACCACGAAAACAGGCACTTACATGTTGCTGGTACCCCGAATGCAATTTTTAACACTCACAAAGTGGAGTGTAATTATGAAGAGTAAATGAAGACAAACTTACCTTTACTCATCACTTTTTCTCTAGGCTTTGTGAGAGATAATTGTATGCTTTGCAATCCATTTGGTCTTTAGCAGGTGCTAAACCAAGGCGTATTCCAACGAATCCTTCGGTTTAACGCAAACACGAAAATCTCATGCTCTCCCAAGGTGCAGGAAGAAAGCAAAAAGCGGATGCAAACTCTTCTTTGCTGCCTTCTTAGGCCTTACAAAGGCCACAAAAATGAGATGGAACAGAAAATGCAATCATAACATAAAATATATGTTTCATTTTTCATTCTGCTCATTTGAAAATGAGCCCCACAATATTAAATTGATCCTACAGCCAGAACTAGTAGTTTTAATTACAAATAATGTATTAAATGGATGCACTCAAGTAGTATCCTACATACATAATTCACTTAGAATGTTTGTACAATGGTAAATAAACATGTGCACATCTATCTTTACCCCGAGACCCGGACACAATGTTAACAAAAGGAGTGACTGATGCCACAGTCATTTTAGCATCATATCAGATTCCTCAGGGTCCCTAAATCAGTGTATATGCTTAAAGATTACACACATTCTGATATTGAAGTGAGTGTTGTGACAAATGAAATGAGCATGCAACCCTCTGGGTTATGTCCTTAGTGATTCAAACCTCAAACCCCTTTTATCAAACACATAGTTGTCAAATATAAAGATGTAGAGCATTCTTATGTTCCCCGAACAAATTTGACATTATGCAAAGCATGCTGGAAGACTATTGTTCCCATTTATTTAGTTTTAAAGAGTACAGCAGGTCTGAAATAGACTGCCCATCTTGGAATACTGATCTTTTATCAGAAAATAATTGATATGTTTATTTTAGGTTTTATAATGTGCTTTGCTCAGTAAGACACTTGTAACTGTTTACTTTTGACCGCAAAATGTACTGGAAGTGTTCATTAGAAACATACATTGTACATTTTTTAAAATAGAGGTGTAGTATTTTGTTTAGCATCACCTTTTGTGCCTACACTTTATTTCGGGATCCTTGGTTATGCCTCATTAAGCCTTATTCTGCACTAGGCACACCAGATTTTCATACTGACTGCACTGGAAACACCAGACTTCAACACTACATATATTGTGAATTAAATAGGCCACACCTTAACAGACTGCTGCAGAAATGTAGAATTTCACATCTGTATATGTATACTTTAAAATCCTTCACTACAATGAGAGACATTTACATTCACAACAATTACAAAACCATCAGGAAAACATTGGGAAAACATCACTTCAATCATGCATTTTGTAAAAACAAAACAGAACATGCAATTTCACACTGATAGTTTTCTTTGGTTTCTAAAAGATTGAGGATGCAATTGGTACTGACATTAACATGCGGTTCAGTGGTTATGTGGGCAGTTACCCTTTATGCCTAAGCCCCACCTAATCTCTACCCTTCACGATTCAGTCAAATGCCTAGTTAGTCTAATGTAAGAAATAATGGAATCTCTTGCAAAACAAAATTATCGCCATAATCAATTCACATTAAGAAATCTTCCATGTCTTTCAGGTACTGTCACAACTAGGACATTCCCTTCTAGGTCAATTTAACGTGGCCAAATCAAAATTCACTTGCTAGAAAGCCATTCTTTTTGATCCCTATTTATACATACTCCACTTGAATTGAAACTCTTTTTGACCCAGACCCACTGGTCTGCCTGTTTTACTCGCCATCTACGCCCACCTTTCAGTCCAGGACTCTTCAGGACACTGCAGTAGCCTGGAAGCCTGTCACAATGTCAGCTACCCACATAAGCTTCTCTCACAGCCTTCAAACCCCACCAATATTTGGTGCAAACCCTTTGTGCTACAACAGCACAGCCAGCCCAATTTTCTCACTCAATGTTACAGAACATGCAAATGATTCCTGATAAGCCCCAGGTGTCTTACAAATTCAGAAATCAGAACCCAGCACTGCTATATGTCTGGGGATTGCTAAATATCAGCAAGGTGCACTCGTCCAATGCCCAGCCATGCACTCTGTAATGGCCCACAACAGCAGAGAGCCAGGCATTCCAGGCAGAGAGAGCTGACCCCTCCTTCCTGCTGACAGTCGCTCATGAACCCCATTCAAGAACCATTCCTTCCTCTTATATCATATCTGGATGCTGGACATTTTACCCACCTACTTGCTGATGTCACTTCCTTCAGTTCCAACCCATCTTGTGTCACTAAACACGTGACAACACCTTTGAGATACTTCCAGTGCATTCTAGCGTATTCCAATTCAACCCTCTTGTCTTTGGACATCGTTCAGCACATAAACCAATAATGTAAAGTATTCTTCCTTCCCCTTTTTCCTGTTCAGAATTCGTTTCGGCAGCTTTCTCGCCTGGAAATTCAGCTTCACTTTATTTTGTGAAAACTGCCAGCCCACAGCCAGCATGTTTGTTCATGCACCTGCAGTATGACTAGTTTACACAGAGCCTGTGGCCTGCAAATCTAGCCCGCACCATGATTACTATATTAGTTGTTAGTACCCATCTTTAAGTTCTTACTGACACATTTATTCCACTACACACAACATGCACTGCAAGGTTAGCTTGTTACATGTTAGTATTGTATTATTATTATTATTATTATTATTAATAAAGCCTACAGCTCACCCAGCACATGGCCTGTGCAATAGCTGAGTTTGCCCAAAAGCAGCCCCTCGTACACGTTCACGATAACTGCGTTTTCCCACAGGCTAGATGGACACCTGTCATCAGTGGCTAGGGTTGCTTTAGCAAATGCTCCTGACTCTGCAACTCTCATTCGCATGGGAAAAGACTGCAATATGGAATGGGTCAGTGAGAGATAGATAGAGAGAAAGAAGGCTCAGAGATTGAATGAGAGAAAGCGCACTAGATTGGCGTATGACAACTCGGGAACCGTTAGTATAACCGATAATAGTACTCATGTTCATCGGGCAAAAGGACATTGTAATTTAAAGATAGTCCATGTTACTATTATCATTCCATACATTTGTCATCATATTGTAACATAGAGCAGACATTTTTATATTTACACTTAGACCATGGTATTAAATAGGGCATTTTTTGCCTGGGAAGGGGAGGTGCAAAAGCAAAACAACACAATAGATTTGCACTATTAACAGAGCCTGAAAGGGACATGGAATTCTCTTTATCCATCAAGGAAATGTTATCTTCACTAATTTAACACAAGTTTTGAAAATACACTTGTGTGTATTTACGCCATCCCCCACGAACCGTTCATAAAGTAAGTCTTGTTTCTACAGCTATGTGAACCTTTCCAACGCAGGAACCCATTCCGCGTCTGCACATTCAACTGTTTCCCACTGCAATGCAAGAGAAAAGAATTCTACTCGTAAAACATGTTCTTAACATTTCTACAAGGTCTCTCTTGATGTTTCATGAGAGAGCTGCGCCTTTTTAAAAGCACAGAATGTTCTCAATGCAATGAACTAGCAGAGTATGAAAGGACACTGAAAGGATACTGTGGTAAAACATAAATGATCTGACGCACCCAAATACAGAAACTTTCCATTTCAATGTGTTACTATTCTTTCCTTTACGTTATGCAATCTGCAGCAAAATGAAATAGTGGATGATAGTTTTAGCATGCAATCGCCTATATGCTTGTAGTGCATGTCATTATTGGCCTTGTTTTCGCCTGTACTTGCACATATTATGTATTTATTACATTTTGAAATGTTATAAAGTGTACTTTAACCCGAAGGTAACAGGGCGCTGTACAGATCAATGACAATCATTAGTACCCGGCACGCCTTGTCCACGAGAAACACTGAACTTGGATTGGCTAATTTCTGAGCCATACCACAGTGTAATCCCGTGGACGTACGAACGTTGTTTGTGTGCCGGGTACACACTTTTTTTCAAAGCAACCTAGAAAAGGGAGAAGGGACCACACATAGCCCCTTATTCCTTTTCCAATGTGGCCTTTTTTTATTTTTATTTTTGTCCCATTCATTAGTACGGAGCAACTTCGCCCAACATGATGTCCTGTTTCTCCGTACTAATGAAGCAGTACGCGCGGTCTACTGTTTCTAGAACCAGCGCATATTGCAACAAAACTTTTTAAAACGGCAAAGACATGCCGCTTGAAAAGGTTTTGTAAGCCATTAGTGTTCCGGGGCTGCAAACTCAGGAAAACCAGTATCCTAAGGATGCAGACCCCGGAATACTAATGGCAATAACCGCCTCACCAGCAGGCAATTGATGCCTTGTGGTAATGCCCTCGGGGCCACCGTTAAGGCCCGAGCGAGCGTGGCCGGGAGCATTAGCATAGACGACAATGGCCTTCTGGCTCGGTGGTAATTGCTACAATAAAAACAATGAAAACAAGTAATATCAGTGCAATATAAGGCCTTAAGGGAAATGCCATGAGCATAACAGAAGATGACATTCTTACAAGAGCCACTGAAAATTAGAGTAGGGAGAGTAATTCAGGGAAATCTGAAACAGAAAGATGAGTTTTGAATGGTTTTCGACACCACAATGAAGAGGGATGATAAACATAGGCAACAAATTCTGACTAGCGTGGCTAGGAATTAGAAATTTAGGTTGGGAAAGCAAAGCCCATTACAATGATGAACATAAGTACTATGTAACTCACATCTCTTTAAAGAGGACAGTCATTTTCTTTCCTTCAAATTTGAAAATGGACTCGCCAGCTCCTAGCCACGCTTTGTTTCTTAAGTTTCCATTTTTGCCCAAATGGCCATTTCAATACAGCCATGTTGTGGCCTGATACATACACATATTTTATTTATTTATTCCATTTATTTAATTGCTTATGGTTTACAACAAATATTTGCAATTGAAATATAAAACATTCATACACCACAGCCTAAAACTTGGTATCTCAACCCATAAAAAGCTAAAACAATTTATAATTTAAATGTATCAAAGAATATCAACCTTTCCTATTGTATTTCTTGCCCATTGCTTCTCGACTTACACAGCCCTTTGTAAGGCAAAACATTCTAAGCGGTTGGGCTAGGAATCAGGAATTTCAGGTTGGGAAATGAAAGCCCAACATAATGACCTTAGTACCATGTAACACGCACCTGCCTTATGAGGACAATCACTTTTTTTCTTATAAAATTGCAACTTGACTCGCCAGCTAATACTAACTATGCTTTGTTTTTTTAAGTGCCTCCACGTGTTTATTTTTTTGTTATTTCTTGCTTATTACTTCTTTACTAATACATCCTTTTGTGAGGGCTACCAGATAGTTACTGGCTGATGGATTGTACTTGTCATACTTGCAACTGTGCCAGTAATTAAACACTGGACGCACAAGGGAAGTGACACCTCACTGTAGTCCTGGCTCTCACCCTGTATAGCACATGTCGATCTGTAGAGAAAGAAGAAACACCCCGCAAACTTTGCGCTTGGTAAATGAAGCTCTACAATGTATTTGACAAAAGATTATTAAGTTTTAGTATGGTTTGAGCCTAAAGTCCCATAGTCTTGAGGGGGCTTGTTAAATCCAGTGTATTTTCTTGTGCAGAAGACCAGGCAACACATGTTTCGACATAATGTCTTTTTCAAGGCTATTCAATTCTTGATGCGTTAACAGATGTGATACTTGAAGCGCCATGTAAGGAATCACCTCGAAAAACGACCATCTACGGATGTCAGGTCCCTCTCATGGGAATACTATAGACAAAAATGTAATATGGACATAGGTGTCCTGTAAGGAATCACCTCCACATGCTCTCCTTTGCTTTATTCTGTCAGGTCCCTCTCATAGGGTTATTCTTTACAAGAACAGGTTTCCTGTTAGGAATCACCTGCAAGGCGTTTCGCGTGCAGTCTGGTTTCCTTAATATGACTCTGCTCATTTGAAAGTTCAGAACACAGGTATCCAACTTTATCTATGGGATGTTTGCTGAATTTCTGAATTCCGCCCTGTTAGGGAGAATTCTAACTTCTGTGCTAATTCCCTTCAACCTTAGAGACCACCAGCTCTTTTGCTGGACTTTAAGACTTTTTACTTTTCACCCTGGTGTGAGTGAGCCCTTTTTCTCACTCTCTCAAGTGTTAAGTGTTGGGTATCTACTTTTCTATGGTGACACACAGCACATTCAGTGCAGTGTCACATAGAACAATCCCTTAGATTTCTCACAAGGGTTAAATACCTGTTCTTGGGTGAACTATAGTTCCAAAGAATAGTAAAGTGAAATTGACTTTATTTAACTTTTCTCTTTGTAGGTCTAACACACCCTCTTATGTGGAGTGCTGGGGGGTTACTTAGTAGCCTCTTTTCCTACTTACTCATGTAACAATTTTATCTTACACTCACTACTTTAAATGGCTGGTGGCTGTGGTTTAATTCCTCCCGCTGGCTGAATCCTCAGCTGCAGTGGAGCACTTATGTCAAAATAGCCCCACTCTTCTTCTGTATTTGCCATTTCTTGTTTGTTAGGTCTTTCTTGGATTAACTCTGCATGCCAAACCAGGTTTGAGCCCTTTGTTCCTTTTGCCTTTGGTGGGCTTCAGTGCTGGAACCCTCCCCTCCCTCCTCTGATTCTAGTGTGCCTGGAAGGGCAAGAAATCAGGAAGGTGATCAAAACTCCCCTGCCTGTTGTCTCCATGGGTACCTGAATGCACCCAGTCCTGATTGGCTGGCTTGCAGGACAGCCACCCTGCTGTGTGAGTGACAGCTTGGCTGTGCATGAATGGGAGAAACCTGCATAAAAGGTGAGACTTCGTGGACTGAAGACAGAGTTGACCACTGGAAGAAACATTCGACTGAGGATTTGTGAAAAGAAGCTTGCTGCATCCTTCTGGATCCTTGAGCTGCCCGGTGAAGCCCTGCTGCTGTGTTGAAACTCTGTTTCCTAATCGACTAGAGAAGATCCACTAACCCCAAGATGAACTTTGCTGGAGGACCTTCCCCAACTGGCTGTGCTTCTTTGCTGCTGCTGGAACCGAGTGCCAGGGTTTGAAAAATTTGTAGTCGAGTGCAATGTCTGTAAGCTGCCAGAAGCTCCTCCAGGAAGATCCTGAGGACCCTACCGAAACAGGATGACCCAAGCTCGAGTCACCTCCCCAGAGTGCTGTACTCAAGGAGTGAAGGAAGCCCAACTGGTGACCAACAAACGTGTTGGTGCTATTGACCGAGCGCTGAAACCGCGAAGTGCTGCTGACCTGAAGAAAGCCTGTAGCTGACGCCGACCTTTGATTTTCTGTCTAGGAGTCCTCCAGATGCCCTCCCTCTTGTCCCCACAACTGAGCAACCACTGTGAGCTGAGGACCCCGCGCGAACGCAAGCACCGGACGCACTGCGATATGGGACCCACTGTGGCCCTTTCCAGCTTGCGGGACCCTGAGAGATGTCGGCCTTCAGGAAACTACGGCCCACTCTAAGTGCATTTCGCACCAGCAATCCAGTAACTCTTTGAGGATTGTCCACAGCATCCCACTGCTATTGCAGCAGCAGATTCTGCGGACCACACCGCAATTGCTGTCCATCCTGATGAAGGCCAGCATATAGACAGGCTCCAATCAAGCCCTATTTGGCTGAAACACACCTGTGTCGATCCCCTGTGACACAACTGTACCATCCCCTTCTCGTGTATGTTTTGCAAAAACTGTTGTGTACACCTTGTGCGAACCACGCCTGGGACCACTTTCAGTCTCAGGCGCACGTTCTTTCAATTGTAGGCCCTTCCTACCTCATTTTTTTGGGAATGTGCTTCTATGTGGAGTTTTGACCTCAATATCTCTGAGTTTGACACTCACCTGTGTTACCACTGTTTACAATCACTCTAGTCCATTTGTTTCAAACTTTCGTGCTTATAGAAAGTACTGTAAAGTAACTGTCAAGTCACCAAAAATGTTCTGTGTCATTTTGAAATAATTACAAACATTCAGAACCACACTATCACTTGTAGGATCTTTCATCCTGATTATTATCTGCATGTATACATGTACCCACCTGGGTAAATCAGGACTCCGCCAGGTGCCCTATTTTTCGATTTGACTTCCGTTGTTACCTCCATAAATCCCACACCCCGTTTTCCCATCTTGAATAGGAGATAGGAGAGGTAAGGCGTCCAGCACCAATGCTGCCAAGGAGAGGCATGCTAAGCACTGACAAGCTCAGTTTCCTGAGCCGCAGAAAAGCCTGCTCATTGGCATAACACTGAGGCTTGCCCTTCCTGACACTCACACTGTGAATAGATACCCTGCCCGGCATCCAGTGACCTCCTGGGGGTGTGTGTGGAGCACTGCAGAGACTGTACCTCACATCACGCTCCTGTTTCATTGTGGTACTTCACAAATACATTTAGTTAGTATCACAAGGTTTGGCTCTGTTATTAGGGGATCATGTTCTTGTATCTGCTCCATCCCCATTGGGTACTTAAGTGCAGGTTTTATGTTTGGTGCCCACCTGAGGCAGCAACTCATTGATGGCCCTAAGTCTGTCAGTGTGTGGTTTTGTCTTTAAAGAAGACAGTTGTGTCTCTGTGCTATGGGCCTTTGCAGCAAGTTGCTAAGGGCGATATCAACTTCTAACGTCTTTGAACAAAATATGCCTCATTCTAGCTATAGGGGTGCTGGGTGTTCCATTGAGTCTACTATTGTATTAGATGTGTCTGAGGGCTTCCCTCAGAGAGCTGGGTCAGTTGGTCCTCCTTTATCCACCTCTACATCTATGGCCAGAGTTGTCCAGGAGAGTGACGAGTGGGACCTCATTGATACATTAGTCTCCACCATTGATAGGCTTACAGTTTCTGGGCTTCGATATAGATTCATGGAAGAGCATCAACCTCCCTTAAAAATTGATTTTCAGAAGCTGTTAAGAAAGGAGGAGTTTCTCCCTCAGACAGTTGGCAAAGAAGGCATGGATGTTGTTAGCTTCCATTAGGGCTGTCTTCTCAGCCGCCTTCACTACAGAGATCTACAATGGCTCAAGGCCAGATATCTATGCAGGAGCCTTTTTTACTCCCAGTTGATCTCTCTTTAGGACGTCAAAGAATGTGGTAGCTAAAGTTCATGGAATCCTGATATGGGAGAGCAACGTTTGGTCCCTCTATCAGCATAGTCTTAGAGCTAGAAACCAGCAATTTGGGCTGGGGAGCATGAACGCGGTCCTTGTCTGCAAGGGGGGTAAATGGTGAAAAGTGATTTGTAGATGCACTCCACAGGTTTTTTAACAAAAAAGGATTTATGGTAAACTTCAAATAATTCTTAAAAGGTTTTAAATGTGGGGGAAGTAAAGTAGGCCTGGCACAGGTCCACTGGTATGTCTACGTAAGGAAGAAAAGAGGATCCAAGAATTTGGAACCCTCCCGTCCCATGCACACTGTTACTAATCCGTCAAAAAACGGTTCACTGAATGTATGTATTAAATTAGTACTTTTCAATAACAAATGAAGATGAAAATAGCATCTTAGACATTGATTTGATAAAAAAACACAGTAATTTAATGTGTACAACACAATATTTATCCCTTGCTTCTTAGATGCAGAAACCCAGTGCAAAAAGTCAACGGATTATGTAAATCAACTCATGTATGAAGTTCAAACTGAAAGCCTGACGCGTTTCGAGATAACAATCTCTACTAGAGCCAAGATTGAACTGTGAAGAGATAATAACGTTTTTTTTTTAAATAAATTTATATAAATTGAGTGTCATTATATTTACAAAAGTATTACTAGACAACTGTGTATTTTCACTGTTTGACTGGGTATTTAAAATGTTAGGTTGACTTCATCTTCGGCAGGCCAAAAGAAAAGAGAGACCCTGCAAGTCACACATCAACCTTCTTTTTCAAATCCCCATCTCTCATTATCTTTGGTCATTTTAGCTGTTGTTTCTTTCTGTGCATTGATGATTGCTTTGTAAGTATGTATTAACTTCTTTCTCTCCATTTTCCTCTTTATCTGGGGCACATACTACTAGACGTCTGTTAAATAAAGCAGCATGTGGATATGGTATGCTTTATATACATTGTGTGGTGTATAGCAGAAGAAACAAATAACTTGGTGGATGGAGGGTGTAGTGTTGTGTGTTTTTTGCCTGATTTTCTGATATGCTTTGGGTTTTTTATGTCAGGTATAAATGTATTTACCTGGTTTCAATAGTTGTGGATGGCCCTGAGAACCCCAACACATTCTCTAATTTTCTAAACGCTTTTAATTGCCAGACATCAATTCTGCAATAGTATGTTACCAGGGTCTAAAACAAAACAACTGGCTAAAATGCAAGCTATCCAAAAAAAGGTTGGTACAGCTGATTTTTAGCTTTAAGAAAGTTTATCAAATCACTAAAACTTTCCAAAAGCATGATCTTACCATGCAATGTCATAGTAAATGTAAGGCCCACTGTTTCAAAAAGGAAGGTCATCTGAGACTCTGGCCACAAATATTTAGCTATCCTTTTCAACAAATTCACCCATTGGAGACAGTTAATCTCTGGTTCAACCAACAGACTCACCCCGAAACATAAAGAGCAGAAATATTTTACAAAAAAGTTCTATGTGAAAAGGACCCCTTGGAAAAAGTCCCGAGGTAGGTGATTTTTTTCTCTGTTCTCCTAAAAGCCTTCCTACACATATTCTCGGACAGGTACAGTTTTCATTTCTGTCCTAGAATATTTGGGGAACGAGCTTGATTTTACGTGGGTGTGCAAATTTGGGGAAATGTTGCCCCCCCTGGTTAACTTTTACCAGGTGACTTTATCACTGGATGCAGTTTTTATGAAGACATTCCCTCAATATTGAATAAGGTTCCACCGATCCTAAAGTTTTCTAAGTCCAATATCACGCTGTTGCAATGTGTCTCATGAATATTATTTGGCCCACCAGGTGGGAATATGCTACACTCACAACATGTTTTATGTCTTATTCTATTGTACTTTTTACTTATCGTGACCAAATCTTCATCTTTGGAAGATTTCAATGAAGTGCCCACATTCATCCCTCTTCCCCCACTGTTTTCATTATGCCCTTTGAAATGTCCTTTAGACATGTCTCACATTATGAACCACAGAATAAAAAAGTAAATAAACACACTGGGGTAAGTCAGAATCAGAAGACGGTCAAAATGCCATCTTGGTTAAAGGTTTCATTATTTCAAAGCCGTTTTGACCCTAAACTATCCCTAATGCTCTTCGCCCTAATCTACAGAAAATACGACTAAAAAGAGTGCTTGTCATTATGTCTTCAAAATTAACTCATGTCAGCCATCCTGAAATCTATTCTGGTCTTACTCTTCCATATCACTTGGTACAAAGAAAATAACATTATTCTTAACTAAGGTACAAAAAGGGCTTTTACCCATCAAACAATTGGTGGCTGGTTTCTGACCCCACCGTAAAAATCTGTTTCTCAAAAGAAAATGTGCTCCCTACCCTGTTACAATATTCCAGAAAGGACCCCAAGTTTAGTTTATAGATGTTCCCTTATTTGGGATTCAGTGTTTGGGGTATGGTTTGTTTCACCCAACCTTGGAGTTTGTTTTCTTTCACCCAAACTTGGGGTCAGTCTTTCACCCCAACTTATTGTCTGGTTTCTTTCACTCTGCTTTTGGGTTTGCTTTCTTTCACCCCACCTTGGGCTTAATCTCTCACCCCAGAGTGGGGCATGGTTTCATTCACCCGCCTACGAGTTTGTTTTCTTTCATCGCACCTTGGGGTCAATCTCTCATGCTACCTTGGTGTCTGGTTTCTTTCACCCCTCTCCAGGGTTTATTTACTTTCGACATGCCTATGGGTTGGTCTTTCACCCTGCCTTTGGGCCTAGTTTCCACCCCACCCTGAGGTTGTCTCTCTTTCATCCTGCCTTGCGGTTGGCTTTCTTTTACTCCACCTCAGGATCAGTCTCTCGCCCTGCCTTTAGATCTGCTTTCTATCACCCCATCTTTTGGTCTGCTTACTTTCACCCAGCCGTGGCATCTGTTTTCTACCCTGCCCTGAGGTTGCTCTCTCACCCCACTTTGCAGCCTGTCTTTCATCCCACCTTGGGGTTGGTATATTACCCCACCTTGGGGTCTGCTGGGTCCTTTCTGCTCACCTCTCAGTACCCTGGAGTGACTGCGTACCTATTTATGAGTGGGGCTCCTCTGGGTGGGCAATCCAGGAGTGTGATATAACTTCTTTTCTTAGTCTTATTTGTCTATGTGTTTTGGAGCCTTCGCTCCCTTCCTGCTGCTATTCTTTGGCAGACCAGTATCTGTTTCTGGTCTGGTCTGGGACCGGCTTTTCTGATCTATCTCCTGGCAGGGCTGCCCTGCATTCTGTGGGATTGTCCACAACTGGGTTTGGCACAGCAGGCTTGTGCTTTGAGTCTCCGGCCATAGCTCCCCAGAGGAGGTTTCCTGCCTTTTGTTGCGTCATGGACGTCTCTCCTCTCCTTCCTCAAACCTTACACACAACAAGCGGGTATGTCATTTCTCCGGTCCCTTTCTTTAGATGTGGATGGTGCCTTATAGGAGTCATAAACCACATCAAACATGTGTGAATATAGTTTCCTGTTATCACAAGTTTTAATTGCTACATAACCCATAAAGTTGTTCGTTTCTTGGGACAAGGGAGGATTACATAGAGCCCTATCTAGGGATTGCTTATCCTCTAAAGGTAGGGTCACCCCCAGTGGCATTCTGCTTGCCCTGTCCCCTAGGGGATGTTAAGATTAGTGAGCTCAGCTCCCTAGTTCCAAAGGAGATGGCTTCCCCTTTAAGAGAGGGGGAACATTCCCTGGATTCCTCACACCACACATTGGCTACATTTTTCAGAATTATAAGGCAATAGATTCCTTAGAAGGATAATAACATATGAAAACATGCAGCATTGCATAAAATACATTTTTAGTTGTTTTTTCGCTTTATTTTAAACTTCTAGTAGCTATGAAAGTTGCACAAAATTAACTGTTTTCTATTACTTTCAACAAGGAATTTTACTCTGAAGACACATTAAATCAAGCATGATAACAAATAATACATTGTGCATAATTGAAAGGAATGTAACTGGCAGTTCCAAAGATTATAGGGCAGTGATTGCCGGCGTATAGTTAAGGCGAGTCGAGACACATATGAACCCCTCACAATTCTATTGTTAATAACTTTTGATTTGAGTAACGGATTTGGCTGAAATGTCGAAAGTGATTAAAGGTCTGTGTGCCACCCCAGACTCCAGAGTTTCGTGACGATTTGTTAGAAAATCCAAAAGTTATTAAGAGTTAAAAATAAAAAAATAAAAATAATTTTTGCCAAAGCGCCAGCCCAAACTGCTGGATGGATTTGGACCAGGTCCAAAACAACTTGGGCACGAAGCGCTGACTTGTACGTTGACTTGTACGACATGCATGATTTGGGGTTATCCTTTGCTGTGTTTTTTTTACATTTGACAGAGAAGGGGGTGCCCCCTGCTCCAAATATTATTGTTATATCTCCCATGGTACATTGCAGGATCATGAGTTTCAGAAATGTAACAATCACTATCTTGTTTTTCTCTCAATGCGAGAGATATTCAAGGCTATAGATGAGGTTATGGGAAAATGAAACACAGTAAAAAGCTATGTGCAGGTAAAATAACATACATATGCCATCAGGGTAGAGGTGGGGCATGTCTGGAAATGCACTGAGTGAAATATGGGAGTTGCAGGGGTTCAGGGACCGAATAAGCAACACAATGCTTTCTGTATTCTCTGCTATAGCCGCGAATAGCCGACAACTGAAGGCAAACTGTGTCACAGAAGCAGTGTGTGCTCTGGGGTAAAAGGGAGAGGGCAGGGGAGGAGGCCATCTGACGAGTGGGGGGAGCTGGCACAGATGAGGGGGGCACTGGGTGATTGCCTGGGGGGGCAGTGAAGCATTTTTTTCCTGCTCTATTGCCGATATTCACGGCTATATCCGAGGTTACAAAGGACTAAAGATAACAGCGGGTATGTGTAGTTTGGTACCCGCGGTTATATTTTTAATTATGTTTCTTTTTAATACTTGTATTACAATAGTGATGTTGGGGGTAAAAAATCACTGACTTGGCCAATGACTCAATTGACATCCAGTTCTCCCCATTCTTGCAGTAACCAGGCCAGACTCTGCTTTGCTCTAAATTGAGAAAGGGGCCTGCCTCCTCAGTCCATGTTACCTAATAAATAAAACAACCTTACAAGACCACTTAGAGGAATAGGCCAGCCTTTTTCTTGTTTGGACGCTAAGCAGGTTCAGCCCCGCTTTGAAGCTAAGCAGGGTCAGTCATGGTTACTGTATGGATGGGAGACCGAATGGGCATCTGAATTATTCACTTTTTTAAAACTGTGCTACTGCCAGTCCTTGTAGGTTTTGCACTCAGAGACAATGTTTTGGCCTTTGCTGAATTGAATTTTAGTATTTGTAGTCACCCAGTCAATAATAAAAAAAAAAGGTATTTTTACAGCAACAGTTGGTTTTCAGTCCCTGCAGTAAATGAGTCCAACCATGCTTAGTTTCAAAGTGAAGGAGGGGTCAGCCCACTAAGGACATGTTGCCTAATATGCTGTCGCCCATTAGAAAAACACTTAGAGAAGCATTGCCTAAGGGGGGTGAATCCTTCCTCGGTTTGAAACTAAGCAGGGCCAGTCCCGGTTATTGCATGGATGGCAGAAAGTCCACGGTCCTGAATCCCAAAACGGCATCCACATTTTTATAAAACAGAAAAAATGAAATAAAAATAAAATCACATTTATGCTGAACACTGCTATCAGAGAACACTGGCTTTTAAGGAGTTTGAGACTCAGCACTTACACATTATGCTACAACGATGTTATTGTTTGGATTTTCACAAGTTTCAAACCAGGCCTTTTATAGCTGAATATATTCAATGATAGGGTAAGTATGAAATGTATGCCCCTATGAAACAACAAACCATTGTGGCTTAGTGGTTAAATGCTGCACCATAAAGTCTGGCAGACCAGCGTTAAAGGCTGTATGTATTTTTTGTGTTATTTAACTAAATTCATTAATTGAAAAGCAATGCAAGTGGGAGGTGGTGAAGTTTGTTGCAGTGTAGTCATGTGATCTTATTTAGAATAAGAGCATTTAGACGTGGCGGCAAAGTCAGCTACGTCCAAACATCCCTTGTGCCAAAATAAAAGCGGCAGAAGAGCTTTGATGCCGAAAAGGGCATGGTAAAAATCGTCTCTGCAGCAGAATGCCCATGCCAAATTGGCCTGCGCCAAAATGGTGGCGTCAAACAGGGGTGTACTGCTTCAAGAACGTGCTTAACCAAATAATGTGGCAAATAATGTAATCTCACTGCACATTGCCCAAAAACATTGTGATTTCTCAAAGTTTGAAATATCTCATAACACACGGCATCCACATCATTTTTTTTAAACCGTGCTCCTATCAGTCCTTGAAAGTTTTGCACTCAGTGCACTCAGAGACAATTGTTTTGCCTTTTGCTAAATTGCATTCTGATATTTGTAGTCTCAAAATCAAGATGGGTGGAAAAATGCCACAATTGTACACTTTTGCCTAACATAGTTTATATATTTGAGTGACACTTTGGTATGTGTACTTTTGAAGTTAGCTTTATGACGCAGAGTATTTTTGAAAGACAGACATGTGGTTGAGGTGGGGAACTGATGAGAGTGCAAGTAAATCATGAGCATTTTCCCATGATGTGGCAAAAAAGTTTGCAATCCTGGAAACTGGTGCAGATATTTTCCCCTGATTGTGGTTGCTTTTCAGGGCAGTCCGGTTACTGCATGGATGGGTGACCAAATGGGCATCAGAATTATTTACTTTTTGAAAACCGTGCTATTGTCAGTCCTTGAAGGTTTTGCACTCACAGACAATCTTTTGTCTTTTGCTGAATTGCATTCTGGTATTTGTAGTCTCCCGGTCAATAGGTCAATAATAAAAAATAAAAAAAACAGGTATTATTAAAGCAATAGTGGCATTCCCATCTCTGCAGTAACTGCAAAAAACTCTGCTTAGCTTCCAAGTAAGGAAAGGGGCTGCCCACTAAAGCCATGTTGCCTAATACATGGGCACCTACTTAGAAGAACACTTAGAGAAACATGGCCTAAGGTGGCTGGATCCTTCCTTGCTTTGAAACTAAGCAGGGTCGTACCTGGTTTTTGCACTGATGGCAGACAGCCCACGGTCCTGAATGCCGTGTGTTTTCTTAGTTTTAAATATCTCATAAAATACGGCATCCGCATTTTTATAAAAAAGAAAAAATTAAATAAAAATAAAGTCACATTTATTCTCAGCACTGCCATCAGAGAACCCTGGCCTTAAGGAGCGAAGGACGCATCACTTAACCATTATGCTACAATGATGTTATTGTTTGGATGTGCCCAATTTTCATACCTAGCCTTTTATCAAAGTACATTTTAAATTATAGGCTAAGTATGAAATGTATGCCCTATGAAACAGCAAGCCATGTGACTTAGTGGTTAAATGCTGGGTCTTGATCTCTGGCAGACCATGGTTCATGGCAGTATGTTACTTTTTTTATTTAACTAATTTAATTTAATTAAAATAAAAGCAATGCAAGTGGGAGGTGGGAGGTGGTGATCTTATTTAGCATAAGGGTATTTAGATGTGTCTGCATTGTCAGCCATGTCCAAACATCCCTTGTGCCAAAATAACAGCACCAGAATGGCTGTCGCGCTGAAATGGGCATGCGGAAATGGGTGCTGCAGCAGAATGGGCATGCAAAATCAGCCTGCGCCAAAATGATGGTGCCGAAAAGGGGTGTACCACTTGGAGAATGCTGCTTAACCAAAGTGTGTGCTCCATGGCAAATAATTTAATCTCACTGCACATTGCCCAAAAACATTGAGAGTTCTCAAAGCCTGCAAACCCGAAGGCCATGGCAAGTGGTTTGGTAGCATTTTAAAATGGACAGCGGACACGGGCAAAGGACATGCCCCCTGACCATGGCCGAAGACCATGCTAGAGGTCTGGAAGCATTCTAAAATCTACGGAATAACAACACCCTTAAAATTCAAAGAGAAAGCGTAAGTTGCAGTGACGTTAAGGTGAGCAATACTTTGTCACAGTACCTTTGAAATTGAAGGAAAAAACTTTTGTTGCAGGGGTGTTAAGGTGAGCAATTTATTGTTACAAAACTCTTGAAATTCAAGAAAAAAACTTTAGTTGCAGGGATGTAAGGTGAGAACTTAATGCAACAAAACCCATGAAATTCATCGAAAGCCACCTTAACTTTGCGCCCCCTGTTGCGCAGCCTGCGACCACAATGACGACATTATATAAGATTTTACATTTTACATTTTCATTAGCATTTTGTGTTATGCTAATGGGAATAATGAGGCTTTCATCCCCCATTGGGGGATAACGGCCCGGCAGCCTAACTTATCGGCCCAACCCAAGCTTACCACATTTATAAGCCTTTATAATATTTTGGAACCCTACTCTAATTGTGTTCCCTCTTTACAAAACAGCTCCACACTTTCGAAAACCATTCAGAATCAGGTCTAGAATAAAAATCCAAAACGTCATGCAGTTTCATTGAGTGGCGCCAAAGTTATAAACCATCCAAAAACTGCTTTTCATCGACCCTGTAATGCAGAAATAAGCATAGATGTCCCTAAACATCTGAAGTGTTTGCGAAGATTACAGGAATGTACCCAGACATCTGGACAGTTTGCAGACTTCGGGGATAAAAACCACCAGTTTTTTGGCTTCTTACAGCCATATCCCATCCCAGTGCAATTTTGTGTTATTTAATATGTTTTTATCATGATGCTCGTGGATACCGGCGGTTGTCCATGAATCCAACATGGTGGGCGTTTCCAAAAATCGGACATACTTAACACTTTTCACTATCCAATCAGTGGGCGTGCCCTCTAGGCCAATCGGATCCCCGTCCGCGAACCGAACAGGGAAGTGAGTCCGTGGACTAAACCCAGACATCACTAATTTTGTTTGCCTACTTCTGGGTCGTTTAAAAAAACTACTGGAGGGATTGACACCAAAGTCACAAAAGCATGCTTTCAGAATCAAGCTCTGCTCCTGCCGCAAATTTGGTGAAAGTCTTTCCAGCAGTTTAGGCTGTAGACGTGAGCAACATTTTTTTTTTGCAACCCCCCCCCCTCCAACTTTGCCCCCTCTTGATGAGCCCCAATCAATCTTGCCAGGAAAATTCGGACAGGGCCATATTTTTTTTTGCAAAGTATGATGAGGTTTCGTCCAGGGGTAGCAAAGTTAAAAGCCGCCCAAAAAGTGCTCTTCCTATGGGTTGCACAACTTAACCATAACTACAGGGTCGCTACCGCAGGCGTTGTAATGTATTATATTGACATATTAATCACAATCAAAATGGAAAGGAAAGTCTTCATACTACCTGGTTAATAGCATTTTTAAAGTATGCTATTTTAAAAATCCACCTCCCTTGATTGCATGGCACAGTATAGTTTTGTGTATTCAAGTTTTACTTATTTCTATGCAAAACCAATCACTGTCAAAAACAAGCATTTGCAAGACCAGTAGTTTTGGCATTTGCAGTTGTTCATTGCATTTTAAAATGAAAATGGGAGTTTTTGGTGTATCGGAGGCGGCCTCTCTCTCTTGGCGTACGCATCAGAGTGCGAGCGTGAGGTGCGGCTTGATACGTCCATAGAGGTCCTTTCCTCTAGTTCCTCTATTTCCGGAGGAGCGAGGAGGCAGACGAGCCGAGCCGGGTGGCCGATACAAAACGCAGAGCGGAGGAGCGGAGTTCTGGCCGGGTGGCCGGTACGGCTTGGCTGAGGGCTGAGGGTCTTGGGTGGCTCCACTGAGGTGCTGCCCTGGTCGCCTGGTGAGCGCCACGGTGCCGTGGAGCTGCAGCGGCGGAGCTTCGGGGGACGCAGTAGAGTGGTGGTGAGTTCCCTGGACGTGCTGGGGAGCAGTGTGGGGGTCGGCCCCACCGGGTTGTGGACTGGACGGGGGCTTGGAGTGTTTGTGGGCCCAGATTGATTTCTGGGCGGGTCCCCGCGGCCGTATTTGGCTGGTCTGGCTGAGGTCCATTCCGGTCAAGACTGCAGCCTGCTGCCCCTCACGTCTTTCTCGATGCTGGCTGTCTGGTGCAGCAGCCTGGAGCCTGGCTGCCCACTGGTGGGGTCTGGTTACGCTGTGCCTGTCTGCACATAACCTTGGAGACATATAGAGAGTAGGCAGAATTACTGAACTCAGCCCATTGAGCACATGAGGCTAATTATCCCAGTATAGCAATAATAAGTGCAACACACCAATAGTGCTAAGTTAGGTGGACCTACTAGAATAGCTAGCCCTCGGCTATCAATCCAAGCGGACAATACCTGGAGACTGTGGGCTGACGCCTTTGATCCAGAGATAGTACAATAACAGTCTGCTAGTGGGAAGATAAAGTGGGCGTTACCCTGCAAACTGTGAGTTGTCGTAGTGCGTAGTCCTGGCACTCATAGACAGTCCACTCGAGACGTCACTAATGCAATCTGACAAGAATCTTAATTATCCTGTGTACAACCTAAGGAAGACCAAGTCAAGAACAGTTGCCTGGGGTCCTGCCAACAAGAAGGCTGAGATGGACAACCTGATGCCTAAAATAAAAGCAAAAAAAAGCTCTCCGATCAAACAAGGTGTGATTACCTCTTTCTTCCCCCCTCGTGAAATAAATTCAACTATAATTGAAGAAGTTGCACTCGACCAACGGGACAATCCTATATTGAGTATATCTAACTTTGAAGACATTGATAATAACTCACTATTAGACCTTTGCTTAAATATCCAGAGAAATATGACACCACAACCGGAAGTGAGATTTAATAACAGTAGCTGTCTATTGACAGGTAAACCTATGGACATAATTTCAGGGTCTTCCATGGTCAGAGATTGACCAGAGAGACTCTCCGCATCTCCTAATTTGGCGTTAGCCTCAATGGAAGATGACCCTGATGAAGTAATAGACCGCATCGACAAATCTAGTACAGGGTTAGCCGAAATAGCGGAGATTCAGGCATCGGTAGCCTCGCTGCAGTTCGCACTTAAGATCTTGCTGAAAATGTCGGGGCGGATCCTAGCCAATATGGACATCCTCATCAGGGGAAACAAGGAGAGAACGATTTCGGTTGAAGATGTGGAGGCTAACCTATCTGAGGCAATCCATGCTACTAGTGAGATGGATAAGCAACAAAACTTGGAGACCAACGAGGAGTCAGACAGACCTGATCCATTTTTCTCCATAAAACAAAAGCGTTTAGCAAGAAAAATAAACAAGGGCAAAAAAATTAGTTTTACACAACCAACATCGACAGAGATGAAAGAGAGGGGAATGACTACTAAGAAGAGTAGGAAAAGAGCCGCGAGAGCCAAGAAAAGAAAGGCAACTCGTGATGGATACCTGACCAGCTGGCTTCTCCCCGAACAGGGACCGACAGTGGACCATGATGAAAGTGCAGAGATCGTGGAAGGGCCGGAGGCGAGCCATGGCAGTGCAGTAGATACAGCCATGGTAATCAGTCAACCGACGGTACAGGAAGATCTACCCCTTGAAGTAACAGGCACTTTCATGAACAAGAAAGAGAAGAAAGGAAGCCGAATTTGCCTTATTAAAAATCTATATCAGAGCAAGGTTAATAAATGGCTATCGCGATCAGAGTTTTTGATAAGATTATATTCTGTCCCTCAACTGCGGGTACTAATTTCAGATGACTTCCTATTCATTGAACCACTGAAAGGTCCGAATCCCAACGTCTCAGCCATCCACTGTAAATTTGCAGCCACGGCAGATTTATTAAGAAAGTATAAAGAGGAATTAAAATCAGTAGACGTGGATGTGGATGTTGATTTAAACGAAATTGTCCCCAGCTGCCGGGAGGAAGAGGTTGCCGTTGCTGAGATTACAGCACCCTGTCCCAAAATACAGCTGGATAAGAAAATAGAAGCGTCTGATGTCCAACAGGTTTTGAAATGGCTGGCTGACGCCCTTCCTGAGATCCTAAAACAATCATGAGAATTATCGGTTGTATCCTGGAACTGTCGGGGTTTTACGCATTTACTTACACCAGAGGGCTCTGCGAAACTGTTTGATAAATCTAGCTGTTTCTGCCTGTAAGAGACTTGGACATTGGACACTTTGGTATTAGATGGGTACACGTTGTTTCATGCCGCTGCTAAAAGAGGTGACAAAGGCCGGCCTTTTGGTGGGCTGGTGATAGGAGTGGCCAATACCTTGGGCTCCAGGCAGATTGGTTCTAACTGCGGAAACAACTTACTCGCAGTTGAAGTGATGCTTGAGGGCATAGACTCTATGTTTTCTTTTTTGTTGGTAAATCTCTACAATCCGCCTGGAGCTATACTAAGCGAACACTTACAAGACTCTATACAGGATGTGTTGCAAACTGGTCACCCATAGCTACTAATCTGGGAGTAATGGTTGTGGGCGATTTCAATTGTCATATGAGTGGACGGGTGTGCAAAATGCAAAATCCTAAATTGAAAGAGAAGAGCATTATGTTGCATGATAAAATAGATACTGAGGGCAGTACCTCGGAATCCCTGTTTGAACTATGGGACATGATAATGCTTAATGGCAGAACAGCTAGTGATTACCCTGGACAATATACTTGGTCCAATGGTGCTGCTTGCAGCACATTGGACTATATATATATATGTACAGGGCTTCAAGAGCTGATTGACGATCTGATAGTTATGCCTAACGTATGGAGCGATCATGCCGTATTAAAATGTACAATGAGTATTCCTCGAAAGCAGCCCTCATTTAGCAATACGGGTACTGTAAAAGTCAATAAGGCAGGAACCAGGATTTCCTGGTCAGATAAGAATATAGCACTAGCGGCAGTAACTTTGGGAATAGTAGTGCTTAAAGAGCCGCATAAATTCAATGATATGTCCATCAATTCCATAGAAGACTGGATTAGTGCTTTTTCAGGCAAACATGCTGTGGCCCCTATGGGGTGTATGATAAATAGTGTGGGGAATAAACTACCATTTGACAAAACAATCAGAGACATGAAGCGCAATCTTAGAGCCGAGCTTCGCAGAGTCAAGAAATCAATGGCCCCAGGGGAAGCCTATCATCGGACTATTAGAGCGATTAAAAATAGATATAGATCGGCCATTAAGGAGAAAAAAAGGGCGGACAAGGTTCTTACTTGGCAAAAATTAGTGAAGACTGTATGCGAAAAGAAGACCCGTAATATCTGGTCTCTCTTAAGCGAGGCTCAGGGTACACAGAGGGGGACATTGGTCAACCCTATTGAAGCGAGAGTGTGGGTCACATATCTAGAAAACAGAAACATGGTGGATGAGGAAACAACAATATTGGGTAGGCCGCCTTGTGAGGCCCCATTCCCTGTAACGTATGAGCTCATCTTGAATAAAATCAAAGAGTTAAAATCATCAAGAGCACCGGGACCCAACGGTTTGGCTAATGTTGTCATGAAAGCGTACCCAGAGTTCTGGGCAAGTCTGCTAAACATCTTGTTCCAGAAAATATTAAAGACAGGTAAAATTCCCTGCTCATGGCAGACGGCAATATTAATACCAGTTTTTAAAAAGGGCGATAGACTCGACCCAAGCAACTATAGGTTGCTTTCCATGCTTGATGCCACTGGAAAGATATTTGCCTCACTTCTGCTTAAGGAGCTACAATCCTGGGCAGCGGGCAGAGGAGTACTGTTCAGATTCCAAAGTGGGTTTAGACAAGGTTACTCCACTGCCCACAACATCTTGATTATGGACATTCTGCGAACCAGAGCCTTACGAACTGGATCGGTCCCGCTTTACGCATTATATATAGATTTCACAGCGGCGTTTGACTCCATACCCCGTAGTCGGTTATGGAACAAACTGTATACAATGGGATGTCCCGATGGCCTAATATACTATTTAAAACTCTTGCATTCAAATAACTCAGTTAAACTGAAATTAGATCAAGATGGCCATACAACTCAAAATGTTATGCAAAACAGGGGTGTCAAGCAAGGATGCGTAACGGCTCCTTTAATTTACAACCTATATACCTACGACATCCCTGAAGCACTAAATAAGGTGAGAAACTGCCCGCCGAAAATTGGGAAAGCTAGCTGCCCAGTACTAGCATACGCTGACGACTTGGTGATATTTGATCACACCATCAGTGGGATGCGAAGATCTGCGGTTGCACTATGGGAATATGCTGAAGAGAATGGCTTAAGCATTAATCTAGGAAAAACAAAGATTATGAGATACACAAGAAAAAAGGTCTCCCGCGTGCAACTCTCAGTAGGGACAGTGAATATTTCATATATCCCTCAATACCGTTATTTAGGCATTGACTTTGAAAATACTGGGGATTATTTGGCATGCAAAAAAACACACTGTATTAAAGCTGCACAGTTGACTGCCTTATTTCATAGATTTACGATCAGCCATAGTGGCTTTACTCTATGGGGTATAAGGCAACTCTATATACAGGTGTTCGCTCCGGCGATAATATATTGGCTGGAAGCACTATTAGAGTCTGATCTTAGATGGCTTCAGATATTAGAGGGTAAATTCTGGCGTTGTGTGCTTGGTCTACCTCCCTCAATTCCGATGGCCATCCTTAGATTAGAATTGGGTTTAACCTCCCTAAAGGCATTGGTGTTAAAGAAGCGAGCCGCGTTATATCTCAGAATGGTTCGAGATACAAGTAACGACATATTACTAGCGGTACACCAGGAAATAATAAAGGAAGGAACAACCTCTTCAATTGTTGATCAGATGAACAATCTGTTCTCCGAAATAGGCTGGCAATCCAGAGATGGTAAATACTCAGATAAAGTAAATAGAGCATTGAGTAAACGTATCGACCTTTGGGATTGGCTGGAGAATTTTGAACATCTTAAGAGTTTGAGCAGCTACCAGTATGTGCAATATAGACTATTTGAATTTAGGAAACCCCAGAGATACTTGAATATCTGTCCATCTATCAAGCTTAGACGGTTTATATTACTGCTTCGCCTAGAACAACTACCTACCCTTAGTAATACGGGGAGAAAAGACTGCATGGCTGCCGAGGAACGTATCTGCCGATTATGTAAAGTGCATAAGCATTTGGAGACTGCAAAACATTTGCTGACTGAGTGCTCGGAGATGGTTGGCACTTTTACCCTCCTTCTCGGCAGTTATGTGCATGAAACTACATATATTGGGGAAGCTCTGTTTTGGCACTATTGCCTCAACTCCAACAGTCTACGTCTCTTAATAGCTCTGTATACTGTTTGGTTGCAAATTGAAACAAGATTGGGTATAACTCTGTAGAGGAATAGGTTTTATGAAATAATTCTCATACAGATGCTATGAAATTTTATATATATCTGAGTATAATGTGAATTATTTGTTCTTTTTAAACATAGTATTTTGTATTGCAATTCATGTATATTTAAAAATTGTATTTGAAGTATGTTAGACTTTTTATCATGTTAGTTGTGTTAAATTTGTGTAAAGTTTATATTTTAAACTATAGCACAATAAATATTAAATAATTAATTTTAAAATGATAGGAAAGAAAGCAGTCAGTTCTTGGGGCCTTAATACCCAGCACACATTTCCAGAAATGTCTGCAAGTTAGAGGTGGAAGACATGTAACATTAGTAATATACAATTAAAACGACCATTGTTCAGGCCAGTAAACAAAGGCAATTCAATGTGTTCATTAGCTTTGCAAATGCTTGTTTTTATTGTCTGCATAAGCAAATCTACTCTGGGTTTGCAAATGAACTTGCAAGAGTTAGGCATAGACGTGCGAAATATGTTTCCTGAACAGGCCACAAAAAATCAAAAATAAACTGTTGCTGTGGGCCACTGGAGATTGTAAATTTGTTGCCATATGCTAATGAACTGTAGTGATAAATGTTGCTGTTAAGGCATATGTCTACCTATTACTGTAAAGACTGGAGGGGAGTATTGTGAGACAGGCATGGTATCAAGAGATAACACAGATAGCAGATGTAACAGTTTCAAAAACCTTTAATAAAATATCAGGGTGGGTGTAATGCCTAACTTCCCCTACAGTTATGATGGGAATAGTCCTTCGTAAAAGAAATTAAGGAAAAGTGTAAGTCCGTAAATTCAACTCAAAACTCTCTCTGCGTCAAAACCTATGCTTGCCCCCACGTCTCATATAGAAATGTAGTGTGGGGATGTTCTAACTTCAATAGTGTTCAACTTAAAGTCGGGAGAAGTTTCTAGCCACCTTCAAAAGTTCAGAATACAGTTCCAACAACAAACATCAGAAAGGTGCTTAGGGTTCTCATCCCCAAGCGTAAGCACTGTTTCCCCAAAACAACAATGTTCCTGCAGAGCTCAGGGGTTCCCTTCCCCCAACTTCAAGCATTTTTTTTCCAAAGCAGCAATGTTACAAAGGAGCTCAGGGGTTCCCTTCCCCAAGATTCAAAACAAAATGTTCAAATTAGATTCTCACTGTTCGCTGGAAGCTCAGGGTTCCCTTCCCCAAGCTATAAGCACTTGCTCTCAACGTTCAACAAAATCAACACTGTTCAATATGTTCGTATTTTAAAGTTGCTTTCACACTTCTCCTTTCTGGTGTGTGCTGGTCTAGGCACAGTTAACAGGCCGTGCAACCCATCCAGTACAGGTCACGCAACCAGTTGCCCTTACCCAGCTTTCTACCACTTTGGTGAGTTACAGGTGTTCACTAGTTCTTCGATTCAGGGTTTGCCTTTCTTGATAATTCTTTGATTCTACTTTCTATTATGTACAAGCTCGACTTTCAGTTACAGCTTTGTTTTGTCTGATCAGCATTTGCTCACACTTCCCTGGCTCTCCTTGGGTTTCTCGTTCATCACCTTTACTGTTTTATTCATAGTAGTCACATTTCATGATACTTTCAAAATGCCCTTCCCCAGTCAGAGACTTTTGAACATAATTGTGACCACTCTGACACAATGTTTCTGCAAAATTCTATTCAAGTCTTAATTTGTTCTTCAGGGCTTTCGAGAACGTGCCAACTGCATGGAAGCACTTCGCTACAATGTTATTCCTTCACATTCATATGTGCACCAGGTTTCCTTGCGTTCTCTTGAAACGCACCGGCTGTGACATACTTTTATTTGGTTTCCTCTGTAAGATGCTTTCTGAGATTTGAGGTCAGTGTCTCACTGGCTGCCCCTCAGGCAGCCATGGATGGTTACTGCCATTCAGGGAAACTAGCAGTTCTTGGCCAGAGCAAAGGGACTGGTACCTTCCATGGTACACTTCTCCAACCTTCTCCGGCTCCTTTGATACATGGCTCCTTCATCATACAATGACAGCTTATCTCACACTGCCATCCTTCAGCGTCTAGGTGTCCCATTCTCATCCGGCTTGCCGCGGGCTGGGGTAGCTCTCCTGCTGCTGCCTCCTCACATGGGCTTCATGCTCCCTCCAAACTCGCTCTCTCTGGTGTTTGTGAACTCCCCCTTTTATACACCTGTGGCCCTCTAACAGGCTGCAGGTGTACATTCTCAGGGTAAATTGCCTGACCACAATCAATCTAATTAACTGGACATGCCTGACCACCAGCCCTGTAGCCTTCAAAACCACTCTTCTTCATCCCAGTACTATAGTGGTATTTCCTATAGGAAGTCTGTATTTTTCTATGGGGCATCTTCTTCTACGCAATACTTTGGATAACTTCAGGGCAGCCATTAGGATATGAACACCAATATCCTACAAATACTGGGGAATGTGTAGGTAAGTTAATATCAGGAAAGAGGGATAATGTGTCTCACCATCAGGTGCCCTCTCTCCAATCCCCAAAGACCCTCCACCCAGGTGTTCCTCCCTCGCTATTCCACCCTCAAGGTCGGATCCAAAAGTGATGGCCCTTCCCTAGACACCTGAAAAGAAGATCCGATGGGTGTTGATGTGAGAGTACCTTCAGGGCTCTCACATACACTTCGCCTATGCTGGTTAGACCAGGGTGCTTCACAGGGTAATCTCGAGAGAAAATCCATGTTGCTTTGCTCTCGCCCTTTTCAATGTGACACTGAGGAGCAGTATGGTTGAAGGTCTTAAAACCAATGCATAACCATATGGTTTGACTCCTTGTTCTGTCTAATCTAGACTAACAGAGATTGATCAGTGACTAGTCTGAAGTTTTTGCCCAGTAAATAGTTCTTCAGATCTAAGATTGGCCATTTTATTGCCAAAGCCTCTACTTCGAAAAAGGAGTGATTTTTCTCTCTTGAGACCAGTTTCCAAATGATGTATAATATCGGATGTTCTAATCCTAATCCGTCAAGGTCGGGATCCCAAAGAGATGGCTCTTCCCTGGCCACCTGAACGAAAATCCCTGTGGAGTGGATGTTAGAGTACCTTTAGGTTTCTCAGCGTTTCTGGACTTCTGCCCACTATATAGGTGGGAAAGAGGCACAGAGCACTCCAGCCAAGGTTCTCTACTGCTAACAACGGATGAGTAACCAAGACTGAGATTTAAGGGAGGTCATGCAGGCAGGTTCTTAAGTACAGTGAATCCCCAAGCCCCCACAAAGGAATGTCCACACACCATGCTATGTGATAATACACTAATTTCATATCAAAAATGTTCAGTGAAATAACACATTGTGTAGTCAGGCAACACTATCTTAATATGGCAAATATTCAAATTTCTCTTATTTTTTGATGGCTTGTGAAGTGCTCCCTCCTCCACTTAGCTACTAAAATGCTACAACAGCCATGCATGACAGGAAGAATAACCATGAATTTTACATAAAATAAAACACCTGCAGCCATTGCTTACAAACACATCTCCAGAGTGGACTGGAAAGCTCCAGGAAGTAGAACACTTGCCCTGCTCTGGCTCTGTCTGAGGGATTTCTCCCTCAATGCCGGCCCCCCAAAGATTACACAGAGTACATCTTGCCTTCAACTCTGAGATGCCCTTCATGTTGACTTTTGTGTTGGATCAAGGGAAGATGGGAAGATGAGAAATGAGGTAGAGATAAGTGGATGTAAAGGGATGACAATGGAAATGAAATTAGGGAGCAAATGGGAGCAGTGCGAAGAATAAAGAGACAAACGGCAGTTGAGACCTAGAGAGCAAAGCAGCAAAGGGACACTGCGGGATAAAGAAGTGAACAACAGAGAGAGAGATAAGAGGGGTTAAGAGAATGAGGGGATAGAAAGACCAGTGTGCAATGAAGGTGGAGGGGGGAAGTAAATAAAGCAGGAAGAAGAGCAAGTATTGGGCAAGCAGGGAGGAGTAAACATGACTGAGTGAGAGGACACAGAGCATGGCATAAATGTTTAACACTAAAGAAGGGATTGCGAGCATGGTAAATATGTGAACCATATTAACCATGGTCCCTCCCTGATTCCTCTCTCCCTTATCGTCCTCTCTCTCCTTTCCATTTTCCCTCGTCCAATCATCTCCAACCCCCACCCCCACATCTAATCCCACTCCCCTTTCCACCCCCTTCAGTTAATAGCTCTTTCCACTGTTTTATTGAATGATTCATGATGTCATTTTTTGCTCCCACTGTTATTTGTTGTTGTTATCTTGTATCCTGTTGTTCCATTGTACAGCGTCTTGGTGTAAAGCGCTATATAAATAAATAAATAAATAAATAAATGAGGAGTGAGTAAGTATGAGGGCTGCGGAGATTGAGAAAAACAGGGATCATTACCTAAATGAGGGTGGAAAGAAGGAATCACTTCCACCTAGAACTAATGGGAATTGGTAGGCACTGCAACAACATGTTATTATTATCCGATTTAATAAAACTCAACGGGCCTCATTAATCGGATGGCAGTAAACCATGGCGCTATTAGCGCCATGGTTCATGCCGGTAAAATACCGGCACCGCCTTGGTGGAAAGGGGAATTACCTCCTTATTCCAAGGTTGGCGGGGCAGTAATTCCCCCTTCCACCATTGCAATTCCCCATTCCCATTTTTGCCCCATAGGGCTCTATGGGAATGGGGAAGGCGCTAATTACGGTACCACAAATTGCGGTACTGTAATTAGCTCCTTGGTCCCTTTGCGGGTTGGTTTTTAACGCCTGCAAAAAGCAGGCGTTAAATTCCCCAACACGCAAAGGGACCTCGTAGTAAGGCGGTAAGGATTTACCGGTACCGGTATTTTAGCGGTACCGGTAAATCCTTACCGCCATCCGTGTAATGAGGCCCAACATATCTACCCCTGACAAATGAAAGGCAAAGTCAGCCCTGGTTTCATGCCATTCTGTGACTGGAAGTGCAGATGGAACGTGGGGAAAGCACTGTGTTCGCTGAGCTATCACACCAGCCTGTACATGCAAGAACATCTTAGGAAGAAACATTGCTCACATCGACAAACACGGTGTTTGATCTGGTGGCACGGCAGCCATTTGATACAGTGATAAAGGGGACTAGACGGCCACTTTGCCCTGTCAGGTTCTGCTCCCACACCATGTAATAGGCTCGTAACTCCCTGGCTAAGTAAGCACTGTATTTCAGTTCTTACTGTTAGAAGCAGGACATGAGCTGTACATGATTTGCACTACCTTTCGGTCTTACCAGCAAAAGAGTAAAAACGCACAATTGAAATAGAAATAGGGAGATCTCCACCACGACCAAGAGGCATTGCAACATTTTGTCAAAATACGATGTGCACTACATGTAAAAAGCTAAGCTTGAAATGTAAACTTTCTATTCCCTGAGAAATGTTCTTATCCTAATTCTATTCTTCCTTAAGGTGTTTCCCTGTAATAACTGGTCATGATTCTTAGCTGTAAAATAAACTGTGCTAGACTAATACATATGTTTACATTTTAGTTGGGCTGCATCCTCTCCTGTGCTCCTTTAACACCGTTCACATGGGGTAATAATCAACAAAATAAAAAGAGAAAAAACACAGTGAAGCTATGCTCGCTATCACACAATTGCACAAGAGGCCATTTACAATGCACAATAAGCAACTTACAGTGAGCCCAGTCAGGCTCAGATTTCTTTCATTCAAGTATACAAGTGACATTTGATCAAAAATTCAATGTTTATAAAAGTTGTGCAGACATATCAAAGCGCTGCCTGTTATTGGGTGTCCTACGTGACTGTAAGCTAAATTTCCTGCCACTTATCTGTTACCAAAGTTATATTAGATTGTGGGCTCTTTGGCTAGACATAAGAAGGCCTAGTGCTGCACTAGGCACACACCAGATTTCAACACTGCATGTAAATTGAATAGGCCACACAATAACAGACTACCACACAGGCTCACACACCCATACTTTTAGATGAAGATTTTTACATCCGTTATAAGGTGATAAACATTTGCATTTGCATCGATTAGCACATCCCAAAATCAACCAGCAAAACATAAATTCAATAGTGCATGGGCTCGGAGAGAAGAAAACAAAACATGCAATTCTACACTAACAGCTTTCCATGGGTTCCGAAAAAACCCTAACTGGCATTCATTGTTGATGTGTAACACGGCATAACACCCTTAATTGATTCCCCCTGTTTAGGAGACACTGTGGTAAGCACTTTAGTTGGCTTTCATAAAAGCAAAAGACTTTTAGATACATCCTCAACTCCCATGCACCCCTTACAGTCTAGCTTAGGTCGGGTTAGCATGAGGTTAGAGAAAATGGACTCTCCTGCATAGCAGGACTATTCCCATAATCAATTGTGTTCCAGGCATCTACCTTGGTCCCTGAGTACAATACGGATTGAGGACGTTTTTGGGTGGGTTTGAACTGGCCAAATCACCACTGCAGAGTTTCAAGTTACTTTGGTCCCTATTAATACGCATTTGAGACTATTGTTACACTAGCCCTTCAGGCCTGCCTGCTGCTTCAGCACCACTCGGCAGTAGCCACCACCATCCAGCTCAGGACTCTTCTGGACACTGCAGCTGTGAACTCTGTCATGCTGCCAGCTACCCAGATATCTCTTTCACTCCAGTCCTAGTTCAACGCCCCAGCAAAATGTGGCACGTTGTCTTTATAGGCGAACAGCTGTGCCACAAACGAGTCAGCCTGGCTTTCTCACTCAATGATCTCTTTCAAAATTTGGAAACCACAGCCCAAGGCCTTGCTCGAAATTAGAGCTTGTTAAATCTCAGCCCTGTTTTAAAGTCTCACCAAGGCAAAGCCCAATCGGGGCTCCATCACAGCCCAAGGCAGAATACATCATGCAGCAAACTCCCAGGCATCAGACCCATGTAAAAATCCCAAGAAAAAGAAAAAACAGCCCTTACAGCTCACAGCCCATTATAAACCTTTTTACAAAATCAAGCTCCATATGTATAGATTCTGAACATTAGTACCCACCTATCTATCGATGTCACCTTCTTCACTCCAGCCCTTTCTTATGTCACTGCCAACTTTAACATGTGACAGAGCCTTCAAGAAAATTCCAACACTTCCTCGGTTAACTCATCTCATGTAATTTTCCAGCTCAGCTCTGAACGATTTTTGAACAGCATTCATCACACATTACCTGAGAATGTAACACAATTCCTTCCTTCCTCTTTTCCACCCAGAACAGTGACCATCTCACAAATCCTGATCTCCAATGCCCCACACTGCAGACTCACAGAAACTCGGCCTGCAAATTAATTGTTCACTCTTCACAGACAATCTGAATTGGCAAGCTAGTCAGTGCATTTGTTCATCCTCCTGAATGCTATAATGTTAAGGCCTGAAATAAGCAAATCTAACTCCCACATTAGCTGTTCAGTTAGTTCCTAATGCAGTTACTAATGCCACAATCACTCCCTTGTTGGTAGACCATGTCAGTGATTCACGTTAGCAACCAATGCAATAGACCACAGAGAACACAGCATATGCTGCACTATTAGTATTTGTATAAACCATTGGCACACGACCACCCTAAAGTACCAAGTACCAAAGCACAGGCTCTCAAGATGTTTGAATGTTTATTGCATTTTCCCTCAATTATACAAATATGTTTGCACAATCGGTAGAGTCCAGCCATAATGGTGGATTATTTTATATTTTAAAGATTCCCAGAAAATAAACAAATTGACGATTCATGGCTAGTAAAGAAGGTGCCCAAAGCTGCAGAAGTAATTACGAAAAATCCTCTGACATTTATGGGCTCAATGGTGGGTTCATTTCAAAAGGGCTGATATACACAAATAGACCTTTTTCACACTTTCCTGTTCATTAAACTGAAGTCCATGACTACTTCAAAAGGAGCACATTTTTCGATTCCTTCAGATGCATGAGGTCAAGATCTGGCATAGTGCTGTTGTGATGTCAGCTCCATGCTGGCCCACCTGCCTGTGAGTCCTCTGTGTAATCACTGGAGCTTTTGACGATCGGTACTAAGCCATGTAATTGCCTTCCCCTCACCAAATGCTTGCTCACTCCTGCATGCACAATACATATATTTAACTTTCCTGCCAGCTTCCTGCCTTCTGTGTAATTAATGCAGAGCAAATGTGCTTTTTTATGGGACCAGCAGCAATTTATTCACGATTTGAGGGATCATTCACCCACAAAATAGAAACATTAATATGGTTCTTCAGAAAGGGAGATACATTTGAATGGAGAGGAAGAGGGATGAGGATGAAGGAGGAAATCAAACAAGCACAGCCTCTTAAATGATTTGAGCATGGTATGGAATGTGTGTTGAGTGTGGATGCAAGTAGTTATGGATTAGGGTTCACATTATCACAATGGGAGAAATTGACTCTCATAACAGTAGCATATGCATCAAGAACACAATCACAGAGTGAACAGAACTATTCTGTAATAGAAAAAGAGGCTCTTGCATGCATGTGGGCAGTGGAGCAATTTATGATGTTCATTTGGGGTACACGGTTCACAATCAGGATGGATCACAAACGACTCATTCATGTGTTAGCACCAGGAGGTGGTAGAAAACTGACAGTGCGGTTGCAAGGATCAGCAACCAAACTACTGAATTATAAATTCAAAATAGAATATATTCCCAGGAGGAGTAATGAAGAAGCAGACTGCATATCAACATTGTGAGTGACCAGAAAACGTTATGTATGTAGTTCAGAAAGTGAAGTGGCATGGGTTGAGAATGCAGTTGGAAACTGTTTGGAGGACATCTGGATGCAGGAGTCAACTATTTAATTAGAGAAGCGGAAAGAGGCAAAGAAAAGTGATGAGGTTTAGGTAAACATTTAAAAAGATGGCCATCTGAGAACAATTTTATGGGAGAATTAAATGCGTTTAGAAAAGTGTCAGAGGAGTTACGTGTTTGAGGCGATTGTGTGATGAGAGGAGACATGTTTGCACCCCTTTGATCATTAAGCACAACATTGTTGATTCTTGCTCATGAAGGATATCCAGTTATAAATGGACCCAGAAGGAATTTGAGGGCACTTTTCTGATGGCCAGGAATAAATGTTAAAGTGGAAAATAGAGTGAAAATATGTGCTCCATGTCAGTCAAATAACAGATCACTGGTGACTCGAGCAATTTTCTTGCCCCTGTGTAAGAATTACCTTTAGGAGAATGAACAAAAATTGCAATAAATATACCTGGTCAATTTCAACTACTAACAGACGATTGCATGTATTTCTCGTGTGTGATGGGTTATTATTCAAAATTGCCTATTGTTCAACCATCAAGAAAAGTTAATACAAATGTTGTAATTGGATTCCGGAAGAAAGTGTTTGTGAATGAGGGTATACCTATGTTCATAAAAAATGACAATGGAGCACAGTTCCAGTCACAGGAGATGTGTCAATTTTGGCAGCTCATGATATAAAACACAGATGTACATCTCTGTATCATCCTCAATCAAATGGAATTATACAAAGATGTAATTGAACACTCAAGTGATTAATGCAAATGTGGTTGGAGAACAATTGGCACTTCACAAATAATTACTTAGATTTATTGTATACAACCCCACTACACCTCATAGCATGACATAATTAACTTGTGTTAACTCATGCTTGGATGGCACCCCTGTACACATATGTGTTCAGGATGGGTGCAAGGTAAAGGAAAATAATACAAATGGGATGTCCCGTAATCAGTGGCACATGCAAATAAAGGGGAAGAAGTCAGAAGATCTGAGGTGCATACAGCCTCATACCATCAATCAAGCTGCAGACAATCCACAGGCTGCAGAATTATAACATACATTACTGAAACTGTGTTATTTTTAGGGAAAGGGACACCAAGCTCTACCCTCTGTACCCCAGCAGCACATAACAGTGATCTCCCATTGTGTTAAGTCAGTGTTGAGGAAGCATTGGAGCATGGTCAAAAACATAACCATTGCCATCACAGAAAGGGCCTGCTCGCTGCTAACCTGACTACATTGTTGACAGATTACCTCTTGCCCTACTCCTTTGTGGTAAATCCTCAAGTCTGGTGACTTGCAGTATTTTTGGGATATTCCCAGCTGCCATTTCTTCTCTCACAAAGCAGCACTGGAATTTACAAGCTTATGGCTACAGTGGAGAAGGTACTCCAAGAGGCGGCTGTGCGACAAAATGTCCACTTCACTGTGTACCTCGGGACCGTTGGTCAGAGCAATGAATACATGGCAGTCATCGCACAATAGATGAACTTTCATTCCTCAAACAACTAAGAACGGTGATGGAGTTAATTCAAGGAGTCAGCAGGTGTATGCAGTTTGGCACCAGGCAATGATGTGCCTGCAAGTGTTTCAGGCCAGAAGCCACAGAGTAGTTCACATCTGGGAGAAGGTGGAGATGGTATTGGCAAAGTAGTTTGCACTTGGGCTTTTTTGCAGCAGACAATGGATTGAATGTCCTTGCTGATTGCCCATACAGTTTATGGACCCTGCTCTGCACTGTTCTTTTATGAACAGGTGTGAGCTTGTGATAGAAACAGTCGCTGCACAACCTGAAGACCTGAGTAGCCACCTTCCAGAGCTCTAAATTAGATATTTTGAAAAGGCTATGTAAACAGTGCACTGCCATCACACATTATTGCAACACCCACTGCAGAACTCTAAATGGTGCACTTTTGACACTATGTCTATGGCAACTGATGTAAAATGTCTGATCTGTGCTACCAATATTTGAGAAGCCATGAAGTGACAAAGACTTTACAATACATCCTCACTGCTGTTCTTCCTCTTGTGATGCTGCTTGTGACTTGGCATGTGATGCAAATGTGGCACAACTAGTGAGGGACCTGATTACAACCTTGTATGCTAGTCCACATGTAGATTTATATAAAGGTTAACATTGGCATCTACTGGCTCCCTTTGTGAACTAGCATGTTGAAGGTAAATGTGACTGCTTTTCATCCACGTGTCTGTGTTTTGGTGGAGGACTCACAACAGAAATCGCAAGGGGAATGCATGTGCAAAGGTACGTTTCTGCAGTGTTTGCAACAACAATTAGAGAACGAATTGAGGCATCATGAAGAATGTCAACAAGCCCAAATGTTTCGAACTTCACCAGGATTGTTCAGCACAAGATTGATGGCATCAATGTGCAGTAAACTACTGACAACTGTTGCAAGCTTTGCTCAGCCTATTTGGAAGATGCTCTTGGGGACACCTTTGGTAGTGACTCTGTCATTTTGAGTACAGTTATCAACAAAAACACCCAATAGGCCATCCGCTGAACAAATGATTGATGTATATCTACTGGCATGTTCAACTGTGGGAAAGGATGATTACCAAGTACAATATTGCTGTCTCAGTGGCACTTGAGCAAGTTGATTATATATCAGTAATCTGCACCCACCCCCACAATTTTGTAGTCCGGTAGAATTGTAAAGGTGGTCTCAGCTATTGTCTCTATCTGTCACATTGCAGCATATTTGTAGAGCCCCAGGGGCCAATAACGTTCTTCACCTGGAGCCCTGTATGCAGAAGTGAAATGCAACACCTCAAGGTTCCACTGTCCATAGAAACACAGGGAAACAAAACAAGGTTAGCTGAGGAAATGGCTCTTGACAGGGCTTCATGTGAAAGGTCTTTATGCAGCATTGCCCCATCAATGCCAAAGCAAGATCACTGCTGGGAATAGGAAGGCATGTTGCTGGAGCCAAGCTGGCTTTGGCTGCAATGGAAGTAGAAGGGAAAGAGTGAGTGTGAGATGTGTGCACAGAGCATGAGGCAGGCATGAAACAGGATTCAGGAAGGGAAAGGAACCAAAAGGACAAATTGGAATACTTCCAGTAAGGATACACAACTGCATCAAGGAAGGGATCAAACACATGGCCTGTAATGCTGCACATCAAGATGAGTTATCATAGCACATTGCCAAGCAATTGTATCTTGCTTGTGCTTCCTTTTAAAATGCACTAATAACCTGGAAGTGTTAGTGGTCCTATTTCTATTTTGCTTCATCTGGTCGTACCTAATGGCCTTCTTAGAATGATGCTACCTTTATTCCAAATCCCAATTTACTGGTGATGCTCTTGGGTGCTTAAAATAATTAGCAATTTCCATCTAGAACAAACCTTTCCTGTCTCTGTGCTATTCTTCCTGTTGAATCATGCTGCTTCCTTCCTTGGATCCTAGCGATAATTGCATGAAATGCCTCTCAGTGCCACATGTTGAACAGTTGACCTTTATCAAAATGAATACTCGATTTCTAGCAGAGCACTATGAGATGATGTCTACCTATAGCCAAAGCACATGCTTGGATAACAACTATGACAAGACTCTCTCTCCTTGGCAAAACAACACTCCAACTTCTAGTATAGGCCTGTATCACTCAAGGTGGGTAACTATGGCAGGGCATACAGGCTTATTTTAGCAGAGAGCGAGGGCTGTAGGAAGGTACAAAGAACTTACGAGTACACATATGATCTAAAGAAACCCATATACACACTGGGATATATAAAAATAACGTGTTTATCAATACATACACACAGGCAAAAAGAAATTCTTGGAAAGTTAAGTACTATCACAATTAGCAGACACAATAGAAAACCAATCAAATATTCTGTGTAAGTAAAGCACAGTATACAAGACTTATACGATGACAGTATGCAATTCAAGGGAAATAAACACCACTGTAGTGTAAAATGTGTAACATATTCTGTTTCAGGAATAATGCAGTTACAGGACCAACATTAGCAAGTAAGTACATTGCAACACTTGTAAAGTTTTCTTCACAGAGGCCTTTTGCTTTACCAGTCCTTCCCTATCAAGACATGATTGTTCTCAGAGGCAGAAGGGGGCAATGATGGTCCACTGGCCAGCTGTAGGCAGAACAGGAACAGGTGCAAACTGTAGAAAAGCCAGGGTTCCAGAGGATTTCTAACAAGTATGGAGAATGCTTTGAAGTTGGCAAATGGGTGCAGGAAAGCCGGCAGCCTCTCCCTGAATGTGCACAAGCGTTAGATCTGGATGAACCACACAAATAAACAGTGTAGCAAAGCAGGAGTGACAGATAAGCTAACCGTACCTCAGCAGTGAAGAAGATGATGCAGATGGACACCCTCATGATGCCACAGCTGCAGGACCCGTTCACTGAATTCTCGGTCTTCTGAGAAAAGGAGGAACTCTGGAAGGGATTTTGCAGTAGCAGTCGAGTGGAAAGGCTCACAGCAAAGGATTCTTCAGAGCTTCTCATGGCTCTGTGATTGTGGCATCCTTTCCAGGATACCAGAAGAAGAACGGTAGATTTGTCTTTGTTTCTCTGTCCAACATTCTGGTGAGGGGACCGCAGGAGTGGAATCTTGCCTTACGAGATCTGGAACGAGTCCACCAAAGTGTCAGGAAGTGTCAGGAAAATGTGTTCTTCAGAAGATGATTCACTGAACTCAGGCTTGAGATCCCAGGGTATTGAGCGGTTTGCAGTCCAGGATGGTCATAGCTTGTCATGGGATGGATCGAAATGCACAATATCTCAAGGCTGATTGTTCCTACAATCCCCAGGGAAGGAGTTGTCTTCTTCAGAGCTCCTCTGACACATGGAAGCAAGGGTCAGCACAGCAACGGTCACTTAGTAGGCATCTCTGGTAACTGGAATAGCTGCAGATGTCTTGTCTCCTTCTTCCTCTTCGGGTTTAGTTGCAGTGGTCGACTTGTCTTCAGCCTCAGGATCCAAGACTTTTATCCAGGAACCAAGCCAATCAGCACTCATCAACATTCAACCTTTGGGGGAGATATTATTACTATTCATAGCAACCCCTCACATAATAAATTGCATGGCAAGGAGGTTTTTACTCAGACAATAGCCACTCATTGGTAGATAATCCACCCCATATCTCACATATATTATCTCAGCGCAAAAAGAGTGATTAAATCATGTTTCAATGCTATAGAAAATAGATTTCTCTCTGGTAAAGTATTTGGAGTAAATTTGATAGGCACTCTCACAGCCCTCCTTTCTCTCCCTCCCAAACTCTCCTTCTCTCCACCACTTCTCCCCCCTACCTCATCTACTGATGTCTATTTCACCCCTACCTCTATTATTTGAATTAGCATCCATCCTTCATAGTGCCAACCCATCTTGTGCTCCTGTTGACCCTTTTGCTCCCCAAGTGGTCAAACAAGTAGTCTTATTCACTTCCCCATGTCTTTTTGTGCTCTTCCCTGCCTCCTTCAAATCTGCAACTGTTTTACCACAATTGAAGAAACCCTGTACTCACTCAAGCATCCCAGCAAACTACAGCACTGTTATTCACCTTCTCATTATTCAAACGTCTTTGAGTGCATCGTCTTCAACCGGATCACTAAGTACCTCAAGGATAATGGCCTCTGAGATCCACTTCAATCTATCTTCTGTAGAAATCACTCCACTGAGACTGTACTCATGCATACCTCCAACTTGCCCTCTAATACTCACCACTCCAAACTGGAATTCACTTCAATTGAGATTGAAATTTCAGAGCATGTGAATTGAACAGGTATCATTATTTGATTACTTGGGTGTGCAGTTTTAGTCTATCTGTAGATGGAAAGCTCAACTTGAGAAAACCTCCACCATTCTTGCAAGAAGCTGTGGTGCTTTTGTTAATTTTACAAAACATTATGGTGGAAGGGTGGTAGAGATGGCTTCTGAAGATTATAGGTCCCAGGAGGTTGTAGCAGCTCTTATGTAGCAGATATTATGTTTGTTCTGCTCCACATATAATTGGGCTGTAAGCATATTGCTCAGGAAGCACAACACAAACTGGTGCTCCATTGGATTAACATTTGGAACTCTGAAGCCATCTTCCAATGTATAATGCCCTGACTCTGTTGATAACTCTGTTGGTGCAACTCCATTATCATGGTTCCAGAATATAAAGCAAGTATCATATAATTTAGACATTTCATTTATGTGGGTCAGACTCACTAAAATTAACAAGCAGACACTTCTGGTCATTAAGATGTCTCATGAGGACTGGCCTACATGGTATTAAAACAAGGTATGTCTTAGAAGTTACAGACATATAGAATATCATAGTTCTAAGAGTAATCATGTCTTTGAGTGCTATTTAGGTAGCATGCAGCTGCTCGATTCAGAGGCAATTTTCCTTAAATTATGTTTCAACTTTCAGACCTGTTTCAAGCATTAGAGAGATATTGTCTGAACTATACATTGTGACGTGTGCTTTGTACCTAACTTCAAGAGTCTATTTGACCCATTTTCTGGTATTGAGCCAATATATGGTTATACTACATAATTGATTGGGTCTGGGTCTTAGAACCGGAGGGTATTGTGGAGCACAGCATCAGTCCATCTTGGTTTCCATATATGTTCTAGGAGGTTGGAGCTTGTTAGACAGACGTGGGGAATATTCTGGAAAGATCCAGTTGCACTGACATTGCAGCAAGTTAGAAATGAGAAGTTATTGACTGGGATCCTTGTCACCCTGAATTTAATCAAGAAAGTGCATCAAACTTCAGTTTATGAGTGTTCTATCTAGCTAGAAGGTGAAGAGTTCCTAATGGTCACTCAGATGAATGAGTAACAGCCTGGGTCTGCCTATCTATTGACCCATCATTTCCATTTTTGACAGTTGTACAGTGGTTATTGAGGTGGTGTAATAATTGTCACATAAATATTTTAACACGGCCAGAAAGTACACAGAAAACACCTACCTGAGTCCTTTCCCGGCGATTTATGGCGAAAATGAGGAAATACCTAGAAGTCCCTCCACTGGCCGGAACAAAAAAGTCCAGGCCAGGGGTGAGCCCTCCAGGGAAAACCCCCGTAGGGGAAAAAACCCTGTGCCGAGAAGAGCTGCTGGGGTTCGAGGCGTCCAGATAGCTGCTTCCCGGGGAGGTTCCAGATGATCGGGATGTTATTTCTCAATGTAGTAAATGATCTTCGTGCAATCAGTAAGGACTACTGGAACTGGATAATAATATAAGAGGATATTTAAGATTACCCACAACACATTCATAAACTGAGAAATGGAGTCTAAGAAAGAAGAAATGGAGGCTTACCCAAAACTAGCCAGAGATAAGCCTTGAGTGAGGAAAGGAGTGTCCCCCGATTTTAGACCCGGGATGTTAGTAGGAACTAACCAGAAAACTGTGAACAAAACAGAAAACTATGAACCTGGTAGCAGGGGGAGTTGAACTGACTTCCTAAAGATATTCGTAAGGAATCTTACCCTCGGAATAAAATGGTGAGTAAGGCTCTGCTCCGAACGTGGGTCGGAGTATATAATCACGACAGATGAGATGAAGCTTTTGCCTGAAGGAAAACAAGGAATGAGTTACCTGTGAAGGTACAAGATCTCCCCCCCCTATACAAAGAGAGAGCAGCGGGAAAGAATATGAAAAGACGTACCCGCTCAGTGAGCGTTGGTGGTTAAAGGAGGCGTCTCCGCCCTGAAGTGCCGGCAGAGGGATTCGGAAGTGAGGAAGGGATTCTTCTGCCGAAAGCTAGGAAAACATATAGGGACGAAAGCCAGAACAAGGGTTAAAGTGTCTATCAGGACAGAGGAGCTAAAAAGGTAATTCTAAGTATGGAAAAGAACAAATAGTAAATAGTTAGTGTTCGAACTCACGAAGCGTCTCAGAACTCTGTGGAGAGTAGCAACGCACTGAACTGCCGTCGCCGTCTCGTGATAAGCGTTGCGTGCGTAGAGGGGCGTGGCCCTGGAAAGGTTGGTCGCTGCTTGCAACACTAGACCGCTGCCTGCAGTACTGCAACTCGCCACGATACCGGAAGGAGCCCGGTAAGGTACTGCCAGATCGCTGTGCCGTGTCCTTATCTCGACAGTGTTTATTACAGTATGCCCCCTCCTAAGGGTACCGCCCCCTGGTTTGTTAGGATGTTTCGAATGAAATAGACGCACAAGTTTGGGGGCATGAACTGCTTTCTCAGATTCCCAAGTTCGGTCTGAAGGGGAGTACCCTTTCCAATCCACCAGATACTGTAACTTCCCATGATGAAGTCTGGAGTCACAAATTCCTGATACCTCATATTCCGAACCCGAGTACCCTAATAAGGGGGGAGGACGTACCGAAATATTAGGATGAAAAGTACTTCTGAGATCTGGCTTTAATTGGGAGACATGGAACACCGGATGAATTCTGGACCAGGTCCTTGGGAGTTTTAATTTGAAGGCGACTGGGCCCCTTGCTGCCTCAACACGAAATGGACCCAGAAATCTCGGTGAAAGCTTTGAAGGCCGAAGATGTCTGGGGAGAAAACGAGAGGACAACCAAACCCAGTCACCGGCTTGGATAACCGGAGATGGGGTCCGGAGGCGATCAGCGAACTTCTTCACTCTTTCTTGAGAATCCGATAGGGCTTTTGAGGCAGCGAGATGACCATCATGAATCTGTCCCATCAGCTGTTCAACATCAGGAAACTTGACATCGGAGTGTTTGGTCTTGGGAAATGCGGTTGGATGGAATCCATATGAACAGAAAAATGGTGAGGTCTTAAGTGAGGAATGATAAGAATTATTATATGCAAATTCTGCTAGAGGTAATAACTCTGACCAATTATCGTGAGCAGCTGAGATATAGTTTCTTAGATAACCTTCCAAGGTCTGGTTGAGCCTTTCAGTCTGGCCGTTGGTTTGGGGATGATACCCCGAACTTAAAGCTTGTGTAATTCCTAAGATCTTACAAATCTGCTTCCAATATTTAGATGTGTATTGTGACCCTCGATCAGAGATGATGACTTCCGGTAATCCATGCCGGGAAAAGATTTTGCCAATGAACTTCCGGGCCATTTGAGCTGCGGACGGAAGTCCTTTAAGTGGCACGAAGTGTGCCAATTTAGTAAAGGAGTCAATGGTCACCATAATGGCCGAATGACCTCCTGAGGGAGGTAGATCGACCACAAAATCAGTGGAGATGATTTGCCATGGTCTTGTGGGTAATGGCATCTTTACTAAAGTCCCTACCGGATGTTGACGGGGACTCTTAGTCTGGAGACATGTAGGACAAGAATCGACATACTGTTGAACATCCCTTCTTATCGTTGGCCACCAGAAATAACGGGAGATCAATTCTCGGGTGGTAATCCGTCCTCGGTGACCCGAAGTCTTGGAATCATGACACCACTTCAACACCTCCTTCCGGAGTACCTTGGTTGGTACGTAAACCTGAAGACCATGGAAATAACAACCCTCCTTTTTGGTCAGCGTTTTCTGGTGGGCTAAGGAAAGTTTCTTCAATACTGCCGGCCCGGATTGTTCTTCCAGACGTGATACAAAATCGAAGGGTTTGTTTACCTGCAACGTGGAGCAAGAGAAAATGGGTTCTGAACGGAAGAGGCTCGAGGGAGTAGGGTCCTTTCTAGACAAGGCATCCGCTTGCAAATTGTACTTCCCAGGAATGAATGAGAAGGAGATCCGGAAAGGGGAAAAAAAATGAGCCCATCGAGCCTGTCTGCTGTTGCATGTTTGAGCATATTGTAAAATACGCAGGTTGTGATGGTCTGTTCTAACTTCCACTGGAATGACGGCCCCTAATAATAGATGCCTCCATTCTTCGAACGCTCTTTTGATAGCCAACAGTTCCTTTTCCAAGACAGTATAATTCCATTCGGAAGGGGATAATGTTTTAGACAAATATGCGATGGGTCGTTCTTGACCCTGATCGTCTTGTTGTAGCAGGACGGCTCCTAGAGCATGTTGGGAGGCATCAGTCTCGACGATGAAACCCTGCTTTTGATTCGGAGTCTTCAGAATGGGAGCGGTGGTAAACCGATTCTTTAATTCCTCAAAAGACTCTTGAATAGATTTGGTCCAGACAAATTGAACCCCCTTCTTTAGTAAATTAGTCATGGGTTGTGTTAGAGAGGAGAAATTTGGGATAAATCGTCTGTAGAAATTAGAAAATCCCACGAATCTCTGGATATCCTTACAGTTTGTGGGTACTGGCCAATCCTTAACGGCTGAAACCTTCTCTGGGTCCATTGAAATACCTTGAGCCGACAAAATGTACCCCAGATAAGTCACCTGTGATTGATGGAACATGCATTTCTCCATATTGCAGTGTAAATGGTTTCGGTGCAGTCTGCTAAGGACTTCCTGGACCTGAGATTTGTGTTCTGAAAGATTATCCGAGAAAACCAAAATATCATCAAGATAGACGATAACGGAATGAAGTAGAAGGTCGGAGAAGAGATGGTCCATGAACCTCTGAAAGACTGCTGGAGCGTTAGAAAGACCAAAGGGCATCACCTGATATTGATAGTGACCAAATGGAGTCCTGAAAGCAGTCTTCCATTCGTCCCCTTGTCTAATTCTTATTAAATGATAAGCCCCTTTCAAATCAAGTTTGGTGTATATCTTGGCCCCTTGGACGGCTTCTAATATATCAGGAATTAGAGGCATAGGGTATTTGTCCGGAATGGTGATCTTGTTAAGGCCCCGGTAGTCAATACAGGGTCTGAGCTCTGAACAATTTCTTTTTGGAATAAAGAATAATGATGCCGCCGCCGGGGATGTAGACTCGGTAATCAACCCGTTCTTTAAATGAGTGTGTAGATATTCTCGTAGTACTTCTTTCTCGGTGTTAGAGAGAATATACATTCTTCCAAAAGGGAGAGGTTGTGCTGGAACCAACTCAATGGCACAATCATCGCGACGATGAGGTGGTAATTGCATATATTCTGAGGTAGAAAAGACGTCAGCATAATTTTGGTAGTCCTTCGGTAAACCTGAAATGTAGCTGACAATTTTGGTCCTTGGACTCTCTAGAGCTGACAATGTAGGAGCTTCTTTGTTCTTCCCTGGATCTCCAATACAATGCCTCACACAAAACTCGGACCCTAAGAAAAGGGATCCAGCCGTCCAGTTAATAAAAGGGTTATGTTTTCTTAGCCAAGGTATCCCTAATATGATGGGATAGTGGGCGGCACGGATTATATCCAAAGTTATGATTTCATGATGAGAGGATATTGACATGGACAAAGGATTCGTCTGGCTCATAATTGGGCCAGAAATTAACGGACTCCCGTCCACACTTTCGACAGGAATAGCCTCGGGTTTTGCCGAACGAGGTATGTTTCTTTGTCTGGCCCATTGGTCGTCAATAAAATTGCCAGCGGCTCCACTGTCCACCAATGCTGATATCTCGGGAAGGAAATTTTCACCGATTCTTAAAGTTACTTTTAGAACCAACATATAAGTCAGAGAAGAATTGGGACGAAGTGAACATTGCAAATTATATGAGGAACCTAAATCTAGAGAGGGTTCCCGAACCGTGGTTCCTCCTACGGCCGGGCGCTGGCGTTTCCCGACTTTCTAGGGGGAGCGATGGGACAATCTCGAACCACATGAGTATGGGCTCCACAATACATGCACAAGTTATTGGTTCTTCTCCGGGTACGCTCCTCTATTGACAAAGGACCTCGAGGGGTAGCGGTTCCTAATTGCATAGGTTCATCGGAACTCGATTTGTTTGTGACCGATGAGGGCTGAGAAGGAAACGGGCGCATGACTCTGCCTCTTCGTCTTTCATTGTTCCGTTCTCGGATTCTGTAATCCAACTGCATAACCAACGCCACTAGTTCTGCCAAGGATGATGGGCGAGGTACTCTGGACACTTCATCTTTTAGCTCCTCTGACAGACCTCTACGAAAAATAGTCACCTGAGCATCGTCTGACCAGGTTGTCTCGCTAGCCATCTGTTTAAACCGGGTGACATAGGTTAGTATGTCTTGGTTCCCTTGTTTAATGTCTAGCAAGTGTTCCTGAGAGGCCACCCTAATCTCCTGCCTAGCGAACATGGTTCGGATGCTGTTACGGAATGCCGTATAGGAGTCAAGAATTTGATTATTGGACGTTACCAATGGGGTGGCCCAAGCTAGGGCTGGTCCGGACATTTGAGAAATCATATAACCAACTCTGTCCCTATCATTCTGAAAATAAGCATGTTTGAAAGCAAACTGTATAGTACAGGCATCAAGAAACTCTTTTACCCGATGAGGATTTCCATCAAACATTCCTCCTGGTAGAGCCCCGGGAGGAACCTCTGAACACTGAGGGATCCTCACACTTGTAGCCTGCTGAGCTGCCTGCTGTTGTGCAACCTGTTGCTGGGCAGCTTGTTGGGCTGCCTGTTGCTGATTCTGTAACAGCGCAGCGTTTTCCTGTTTAAGGGTCTGAACTTCTGAAGTTAAAGCCTGCACTGCAGCTATAAGCTGCTGGATTTGCTGATCCATCTTCCTCTAGGTGTTCCCCAGATACGCCCAAGCCGTGTCAAAATAATTCTCTTCGTCAGGGCGTTGCTAACTGTAATAATTGTCACATAAATATTTTAACACGGCCAGAAAGTACACAGAAAACACCTACCTGAGTCCTTTCCCGGCGATTTATGGCGAAAATGAGGAAATACCTAGAAGTCCCTCCACTGGCCGGAACAAAAAAGTCCAGGCCAGGGGTGAGCCCTCCAGGGAAAACCCCCGTAGGGGAAAAAACCCTGTGCCGAGAAGAGCTGCTGGGGTTCGAGGCGTCCAGATAGCTGCTTCCCGGGGAGGTTCCAGATGATCGGGATGTTATTTCTCAATGTAGTAAATGATCTTCGTGCAATCAGTAAGGACTACTGGAACTGGATAATAATATAAGAGGATATTTAAGATTACCCACAACACATTCATAAACTGAGAAATGGAGTCTAAGAAAGAAGAAATGGAGGCTTACCCAAAACTAGCCAGAGATAAGCCTTGAGTGAGGAAAGGAGTGTCCCCCGATTTTAGACCCGGGATGTTAGTAGGAACTAACCAGAAAACTGTGAACAAAACAGAAAACTATGAACCTGGTAGCAGGGGGAGTTGAACTGACTTCCTAAAGATATTCGTAAGGAATCTTACCCTCGGAATAAAATGGTGAGTAAGGCTCTGCTCCGAACGTGGGTCGGAGTATATAATCACGACAGATGAGATGAAGCTTTTGCCTGAAGGAAAACAAGGAATGAGTTACCTGTGAAGGTACAAGATCTCCCCCCCCTATACAAAGAGAGAGCAGCGGGAAAGAATATGAAAAGACGTACCCGCTCAGTGAGCGTTGGTGGTTAAAGGAGGCGTCTCCGCCCTGAAGTGCCGGCAGAGGGATTCGGAAGTGAGGAAGGGATTCTTCTGCCGAAAGCTAGGAAAACATATAGGGACGAAAGCCAGAACAAGGGTTAAAGTGTCTATCAGGACAGAGGAGCTAAAAAGGTAATTCTAAGTATGGAAAAGAACAAATAGTAAATAGTTAGTGTTCGAACTCACGAAGCGTCTCAGAACTCTGTGGAGAGTAGCAACGCACTGAACTGCCGTCGCCGTCTCGTGATAAGCGTTGCGTGCGTAGAGGGGCGTGGCCCTGGAAAGGTTGGTCGCTGCTTGCAACACTAGACCGCTGCCTGCAGTACTGCAACTCGCCACGATACCGGAAGGAGCCCGGTAAGGTACTGCCAGATCGCTGTGCCGTGTCCTTATCTCGACAGTGTTTATTACAGGTGGCTGCTGGAGATTATGCTGGGCTGCCAGCGGAGTAGAGTGTTTGTCTACTAACATAATAAAAATGACTGACTTCTTTTCATGGAGAACCTGAAGCACCAGTATGGGTGATTTACCCTTGGTTACTTCGGCACACATATACTCCTCAATGACTCGCAACGATGAATCATCTATTTTAAATATGTATGCTATACCAACGGGCCACCAAACCTCTGGTAATGATGTTTAGGGAGAAGTTGATTTTAACATGCCTCACTAGCTTGGCTCATTGTCTGACACACCTGCCCTGTCTGCATCCCCTGGGAAAGAGGACATAGAATCCTGCTTTGACTCCACAACTACTACTACCCCAGTACAGACTGATTGCGCACCTCCCTTTTCTGGCACTTTGAAAGAATTAAGTGGACATCAATCTCAGCATTTAACTTTATTTTGTATTCTCTAGTTAAAGTTTACAATATGATTATCACTGAAGTTAAATTACATACTAAGAAACTAGATGATATCCAAACTAAACTCAACAATGTTTTAGATGCAATTGAGAACAACTCAGAAATGATTAATTGATGTCTGAGCGTTGTTGTGAATTGAAAGGAGAATCCAACCACAGAAATGAAAACAATTAAGAGACACCACCTAATATACTCCCAACGGTTGTGACAAGCCAATGAAACAGAAATCATGAAGAAAAAAAAAGAACAAGGGGGTGAATAAAAACTCTAGTCTGATATTTCTGAAATCATTGTCTTTAAAAGATATAGAAAATAATGGGAAGGGGAAACCCATAAAGATATGTCCATCTACTATGGGGACACAGTAGATAATCCTAAAAGCAAAAGTGGATCAGTGAGAAATCAGAAGAAAGGGAAAAAGAAAAATCAAGGTGGAAACCTTAACCCAGAGCACACAGAGCAAATAAGAGTGAAGACTATGCACATACGTACTGAAACAGAATTAATAAGGTTGGAGAAGGAAAATGTTCCACAAAGAGACAGGAGTGATGTAAGAACAAGGTCACCCACAAACAGCAATCTATTGAACAAGATCAAAAGCAGGTGTGCAGTATGTTGTCTGAAAACTGTATGGTCAGTCCAATGAATAAAGTATCCTTCAGGTGGTAATTCTAGGAAGAAGATCAGTCAATTGATACAAAGATAATGAGGATAGACATTATATTATATAATCAGTGCTCCCACTGGTAGAGAGAGAAATCCTTAATTGAGGTAATGTCTTACAACTCCTATACAAAATCCCCTCGCTTTGTTTAATTACCTCTAATGATACCAAGCTACTGCAATGAATTGATGATCAAAAACAGACATTGTAGTATTGGAAGTTTCATCCAGGATTATTGGGGACATTTTATTGGCCACTCAGATGACTTGAGAGTCTGAGGATTTTATGTAATTAGATGATCACAAATAAAAACTATAAGGAGAAAAACAAATGAACGATGCAAAAACATTAGTACCACTAAAACTCATATGCACTACTGGATCAATGTCCCTGAGGAAAGTTAACTTTAAACAGTATCATTATGGGAGAGCAGAAGCCACTAAAGACTGGTCATGGTTGACCAAAACCTTAATGGATCCTTCAAGTCACTCTACTGTGAAGTGGCCAGGTTTTTAGTGTCTCCTGGAATTCAAGAGGTCATGTCTATCTTCTATATGATTATTTTCTTTGCAGTAAATTGACATTACCAATCTCTATGATACAAGAAACATTTCTCTTGAAAAATGTGGCCCTTGATGGCTACCTTACTACTGTGCAAAAAGCTAATGATGGCATCAGGGGATGCCCCTGGCTGGGCGTATAACTGCAATCCAATCTTCATGGGCTCTCGAGTCTCATTTTGTGATGATTCCACCTTTGGTCTATTAGCTCTGAATTTCATTATGAGAGATAAAAGGCTATCTAGTGGTAAATATATATTGAAATGACCCTTTTAACACCTTTGGAAAGTTCATATCAAAACCTGTAAATATCTTCTTGTGATGGCACACCAACTTTAAAAATGATTTTATTTTGGTGGCATGAGATCTTAATAGTGACTATTTAGGCGACCATCAGGGAAATGATAAAAAGGATTATATGTGTGCAGTTTATCAAGCGAGATAAAGTGTGAGAGGTATTGATTGGTTACATCTTTTTAAAGGATGTTTTGCTTGAACAGTAATGTTGTGGGTGATGAACAGGGAGGATCCACATAGTGTAGAGGAATTACCGAAAAACAATATCGGGAATGCACTCAATATTTGACCATTCTTTGAAAATCATGTAAAACCATAATATCCTTCAATAAAACATTTATGACATGTGCAATGTTGAACACGGTATGCCCAAATATCCTACTAACAATTGCAATGGTGCCTGGATGCAACTCAGCTAGAACTCAACAGGACACTACACATGACTATAGAGGAAACAGTAATGTAATGATTATATTTTTGCCTTGGAAAAGCTGTTATTGGATTGTGCCTATTTCACAATGGAGGAAAAGGAAACTAATAATCATAAGATGATATATGCAGAATTTAAGTGCATCTGAAGTCACCCAAAAAAAGTCTATTACAGGAAGTTAATGGGCCTCATTATGAGTCTGTAGGTCCTGAAATAAGGGTGCTGGTAGCAACGTATTGGCACCCTTTCCACACCGGCAGACTAAAACTCTGCTTTCCTGGGCCTGTGTGACTGGCAGGTCCGACCTGCTGAGCGGAACGGCCCCAGAAAACAGTTCTGTCATGGAAGCAATGGCACCATTAGCAGCGGTGCCAGTGCTTCCATATCCCTACTCCCATGTAGTGCTATGGGGCTCCATGGGAATGGGAAGGCAAAAACAAAGGGGTGATGGCTGGAAGGTTTAGAATTAATCTTAACCACTGGCATTGCTCTGGGCAACCCTCCAGACCATCGTTATTCGCCTGCCAAGCCATTACAGAAAGGGAAAGACCATATGCAAATCAGGCTTAGCCCCACCCCAAGAGGGGCAGTCCAGCTCGAACTGCTAGGTCACATCCCTTCTGTACGAGACCACAAGCATCCCCAAACATGTTTCAGCCTTGTTGGGCCTCATCAGTGAGGAGTAGCTTGGGTCTCTAGGCCCAGCAGGCACGGGACCCACGTCTGGGCATACCCGTCTCACTCGGGGTGACAAAGCAAAAACAAAGGGGTGATGGCTGGAAGGTTTAGAATTAATCTTAACCACTGGCATTAGTCTGGGCAACCCTCCAGACCATCGTTCTTCGCCTGCCAAGCCATTACAGAAAGGGAAAGACCATATGCAAATCAGGCTTGGCCCCACCCCAAGAGGGGCAGTCCAGCCCAAACTGCTAGGTCACATCCCTTCTGCACGAGACCACAAGCATCCCCAAACATGTTTCAGCCTTGTTGGGCCTCATCAGTGAGGAGTAGCTTGGGTCTCTAGGCCCAGCAGGCACGGGACCCACGTCTGGGCATACCCGTCTCACTCGGGGTGACAAAGCAAAAACAAAGGGGTGATGGCTGGAAGGTTTAGAATTAATCTTAACCACTGGCATTAGTCTGGGCAACCCTCCAGACCATCGTTCTTCGCCTGCCAAGCCATTACAGAAAGGGAAAGACCATATGCAAATCAGGCTTGGCCCCACCCCAAGAGGGGCAGTCCAGCCCAAACTGCTAGGTCACATCCCTTCTGCACGAGACCACAAGCATCCCCAAACATGTTTCAGCCTTGTTGGGCCTCATCAGTGAGGAGTAGCTTGGGTCTCTAGGCCCAGCAGGCACGGGACCCACGTCTGGGCAAACCCGTCCCACTCGGGGTGACAAAGCAAAAACAAAGGGGTGATGGCTGGAAGGTTTAGAATTCATCTTAACCACTGGCATTGCTCTGGGCAACCCTCCAGACCATCGTTCTTCACCTGCCAAGCCATTATAGAAAGGGAAAGACCATATGCAAATCAGGCTTGGCCCCACCCCATTGCAATGGCGCAGACGGGCTAAAAAACGGTGGTGTGGAAGGTTGCCTAGAGCAATTGTTAGTGGTTTAGATTCATTCAAAACCTTCCACCCATCACTTTTGTGGTCAGTTTGTTTCTCCTTGTGAGAGAGGGTATGCCCAGACGTGGGTCCCTTGCTCGCTGCGCCACAGGGAACCAGGCTGCACCTCACTGACGAGGTCCAACAAGGCTGGAACATGTCTGCGGTTGCTTGGTTTTCTGTGCAGAGGGGACCTGGCATAGCAGTTCGGGCTGGGCTGCTACCTTCGGTGGCGGCAGCTGCTGACTGATTTGCACATGGCTGGTCCCCTTTTGCAATGGCGCAGACGGGCTAAAAAACGGTGGTGTGGAAGGTTGCCCAGAGCAATTGCCAGTGGTTTAGATTAATTCGAAACCTTCCACCCATCACTTTTGTGGTCCATGGGAATGGGGACAAACATTTTCCACTGCCTGATATCCTGGGCCGCCGGGACGTCTAATGTCCCTGTGACACCAGGATATCAGGCAGCAGAAACAGTGTTTCAGTCCGGCGGGACTTGTAATGAGGCCCAATGTGTCCAAAGGCTGCAATTAAGTAATATGGCAAACAAAAAATATTGCATACTTCAATAGGGACATCTTTGATTTATGTGATCGTTCCTTGCTAGAATGGAAAAAAATAGCTTTTACCCCTGAAAGTTTCCCTGCTCTCCTTTGTGAGAAAATAAATTATAAATACTCAAATGTGAATAAGATCTCTAAAGTTTATCGAGTACATGAGCAGCAGCTCAAAAGATAGAGGAGAGCCCAATTACATAAGATTCTGACATCAAACCTTTCTAGTGAAGAGATATCTAAACAAGGAAAATTTGTCAAACATATAAGAATAGGTTGAAAACATTTCAGGAACATCTACTACAGGTTAATGGGGAAAGAAAGTTGACATGTATCCTTAATAAGAGGGATATAAACTATTGGAAAATGGTTAATAAAGTACGAACAATTCAATGTCAAATCTACAAAATCCAAATGTTGAATCCACCTGGATCAAGTACACTAAACTGTAAGAAGACTTAGAAGTCGGATACTAATTGTGCTCTGAATCTAGATTTGGACGACTTTATCATTGACATTAAGCAGGAATTCTCGGGCTCCTTGTTATAATGTTTATGTAAGAGAAGTTTTAACACAATCATTATAGTCTGTGCCAACATTTTAACAATACTCTACATTGAAATATTAACACAAGGTAAGACCCAGAGAACAAGGAAAACGATGCACGTTGTCCCAATTTTCGAGAAGGGGATAAACTGGATCCAACAAACTAAAGGCCTATTGCGTTACTGGATGCCGATGCAAAAATATTTTCTGCACTCATCTTAAAAGAACTATATCAATGGGCCCTTACACATGGTGCCTGATTCATGGAATTATTTGCGAGAAAAACGCAGGTGTGCGCGCCTTTCTGCCCGAAAATCCCTGTTTGAAGTATGGGGATTTTCGGACAGAAAGGTGCGCAAATCTGCGTTTTTCACGCAAATAATTCCATGAATCTGGCTGATGGTATCTTTAAAATATACCAAACCAACTTTAGAAATGGATAGGCACCAGTATGAATGGGTACAAAATGAATATTCTAAAAAAAATCAGCCTTGGTAAAAAGGATCGTTGGTATATATGGCCAGCATTGATTAGTCTATTGTCTTTGATAAAGTAAACAGGAACAAATTATGGTCGAAATTAAAACTATGGGGATTCCCTCCACATCTGCTTAATATTTTAATATTTTAATTCACTTACATAAAAACACTACCTTGATAATTAGATTGATTTTTATTCAATGTATTCCAGGAATACACTGAAGTGAAGGATCTGGTGATCAACTACAACAAAGGCAAAGTCATGTATGTTAGAAAAAGGTTGAATATGATTAGAACTGGGTAATGTGAGGAACCAGGAATGGGACGTGAACATGGAAGACACATGTGTGTGGTTTCAAACCTTTATTCAAATAATAAAAGGGGTTGGGAAATGCCTAAAAGTCCCTACTTTAGGAGGTATTTCCCTGCTCAAACATAAACTAAGAGTGTGTCCAAAGTAAAAATGTCAATTTAAACAAAACGGTATTAATCCAAAAGAAGTTTCAAGTGGATAGTGTTCACAGTTCCAGGTAATGGCTCCCTTTGTCCCCATTAACCCCTTCTGAAGTCAGTGGCGAAGGTGGTGCATGCAATGCCATTTTAATTCCCTCCACGCATTCCACTGAGCATCCTCTGCGTTCCAGTATTTTCCATCACTGCGGTCGCAACTTCCTTCATCACTGTGCGCAGCGTTCACGCCACACGTTGCAACTCATCTACAGGGTCAAACTCTGTGCTATTTGCTGTGTACTCTACGTTCTATCCTGTTTCGAGCTTTGAGCTTTGCCTTTCTCCCTCCTTCCTGCCCTGTTTTCCCCCTGTGCCATTGCACGGCTATACTGCTCTGCTTGCTTTGGCTCTTCTCGTGTGTTCTCCCTCGTTGGCGCACCGTTCCCTTGGCTTCCCCGTTCTTTTCTCTGTGGGAAGCCTTGGGTCTCTTGGCTCCTTCTGTTCCTGGTTCTGCTGTTCGTTCACACATACCCAGCTGTACACTTCTCCGCTACTCAGAGAGTACTATTTTTGGACTCTCTTTCTCATATTTACCTGGTTTGTTGCACATACGTGGAAGAGCCTGTTCTGTCCTTCAGTTAGGACGTCTGCATTGCTCGATCCATGGATCGTCCGCGTCTCAACTGCAAGTGCACTCTTCTACTGCAGAAAGGTTTTTTCCCTTCATCAGGTAATTTTGGACAGAAAACTATTTTATGGGCTGTTGCCTTGCAGGCATAGTGGCTTCTCCTCTTGATTGGCTGTATCTCACCAAAGACCGGAAGTCTACAAGAAAGAAGGGGACCTCTCCTCCTCCATAAAATCACACAATTCTGCTAAGTGAAGAAGATTCATGTGAGGAGGGGTCTGTCCTGCAGAGCATTGTCACCCTTCCCCAGGTTTCTGTCCACCAAAAACAAAAGTTCCACAAGAATAACCAAGTTCTTTGTAGCTCAAGAGGATAAACCCCTCCACTTGATGTTTCAATTAACTCCTGGGGAAATGACACCCTTCCCCAGGTCTTTTCCACATGCAATGCAGTTCAAAATCCTAAGGGCATGAATCTTTTTTGGATTTTCTTTTCAAAGTCTTACTACTTGTTTGGAGGTCCCATGACTCACACAACACTTGGTGTACTGCCAGGTTATGTTATGTTATGATAGGAAAACTTGTAAAGCGCACTGTCACCCGAAAGTATCATGGTGCTGAGAGGGAGGAAAGGACAGACTGGCCAGTCCCGTCTAGAACAGGTAGGTCTTCAGGGCCTTTTCTGAACGCAAGATGGTTAGACACATTTTTTAATAGGTGTGTCAAGTCGTTCCACAATTGGGCTGCAGCCACATAAAAGGCTTGGCCTCCAATGCGAGAGCGCCAGAAGGTCGGCACGAAGAGCAGGCCAGCCGAAGCAGATCGTAATGTCTGAGTAGTAAGATAACGGGTGAATTTGGCCCACAAATATTCAGCTCCTAGTTCGTGCAAAGCATGATGGCCCACACAGAGTGCCTTAAATGTAATGCGCTGGGCCACAGGCAACTAATGATGGGAGCGCAAAACTCGCAAAATGTGAGCCCCATAAGGGGATCCTGTCATCACTCGCGCAGTCAGGTTTTGCAAGCGCTGTAGCCGTTGAATGAGGCCCTTAGGCTGGGCCAAGTATAGCGCATTACAATAGTACCAAGACCAGAGCCGCGACCACCGGTGGCATAAGATTCAGGGGTAGGAATGGGAGCACCTTTTACAATATATTAAGATGAAAGTGACCAACTTTACATACAGCAGACACCTGCACATCCATAGAAAGAGCAGAGGAAATGACTACTCCCGTGCCAAGAAAGGACATCCAGAAAGAAGTCACCCAGATTGCAGGGTCAGGGGAGAGCCCACCACCAACACCTCTGTCTTGTCTCCATTTACGTTTAGCCAGTTGTGGTTCATCTAGTCTCCCACGGCAGACAGGCACTGATGAAATTACAGTGACATCTCAGCCTGCTCAAGATCTAACCGAATCAGGATCTGAGTGTCACCGTCTTAAGAGTAGCACCTGATACCGAAGGAGCAGATGAGACACACCAATGGCCAAATATATATGTTAAAAAGAATAGGAGACAAGGCGGAGCCTTGAGGAACCCCACAACCAAAGGGGCAGGAACATGAAAGGAAAGTAGGGAGTGAAAGTATTTGGGTTCTTCTACTAGGAAAGAGGTGAACCAGGCCACTATTTGGCCAGAAATTCCGACCTGTTATGGGCGGGCCAGAAGGGTAGGGTGATCCACAGAGTCAAAAGCGGTGATAGATTGAGTAAAATCAGGGCACCAACCCCCCCTGCATCGACCAGCCTAGCCATATTGTCCTGTACCGACACCAGAACACTTTCTGTGCCACGGCCAGGACTAAAGCCTGACTGAGCAGGTCAAACAGATCAGATAGCTCCATAGAGGATGACAGAAGTGGTGAGATCAAAGACTTCTGAAGTTTCATAAAGAAGGGCAGGAGTGAAATAGGGCAAAGGTTTTAAGGGAGTGCATGGTGTAAAGAAGGCTTTTTGATAAGAGAATCACTGTTGCAACCTGTTCTTTTGTACAGTTTCTTTACTCAATTTGTGTGAAGGACCCAGACTCACAAAGGCCTCGTATTCTCTCCTGACAGGACTTGTGTACAACAGAATACTTCATGGGTGTGGATTGCATATCCACTCTTCATATAGTATACACTGGTATACATCTGGTATACACTCCTGCCAGAACATTTTGTTACAATTCTCTCTCTGTCATTCAGTACAAAGGATATGGGTCTTCTCCAAGTTCTTCTTATCACTGGTGTATTTGCCCAGCTGCTTTGACTGTGTAACTCAGTTTGTGATGTAAGACATAGGGGATTGCCCTCCCGTTTCAGTTAGGGAATGCCTTCTCTAGCTCCCTTCCCGGGGCCAAACTTTCCACTGTGGGCTCACCAGTTTTAGGACTGCTCCCATGGCTTCTCAAACCCCACTCAAGTCCTTCTGTGTTTCTGCTCTCTCTCTCTCTCTACTTCAGGCAGAGTGTCTTTGCCACTTTTAGCGGTATGCATGTCAGTCCGGCTTCCCTTGCTGGTTTGAAGTTCTATGTTGGCCTTGCATCCTACTTTGGCATCCCTCCAGCCGATGGGAATGTTTCTCCGGTCCAGACGCTGCCTTCCCTTTTGTGTGTGCGGCTTCTCTATCTTGCTTGCTGCCTTCTGGATTCCCTGCCTGACAGCTTGGCTTACCCAGCAGTGGCTAGCCAGATGGATCTCTCTTTGTTTATCAGCTGTTCCATCTTTGAACTAATGCTATGAGGAAGGGAGTTATTCAGAGTTAATTTTTTTTCTGTTCCAACTACTACTTTTCCTTCTGTCAGTTTTTTGCCATTTGGTTGGTTGCAGAATATTGAAGGCTATTGTCAGCAGGCTTTGTGGGTTGTTGAAGGCGATCATCACAATATGCCATCAAGGCATGAGGAGTGGAGGGGATATCCTTAAAAGGGAATGGGATGACATGTCTCACCTAACATTGTCTTACTTCCACCCTTGAGGGTCACCTCCCCCTATGTTATCCTTCCTCGCATCGCCACCTCCAGGGTCAGGATCAGGTAACAAATGCTGTCCCCTGGACATATGAGGAGAGGCTACCTCTGGGAGAGGAGTGATGACATCATGAGATTCATCACAGTAGTGATATAATATATCTTTGACTGAGTGTCACAGCAAAAACGAATACAAGATTATTATTGGCATGCCTGAGGGTAAAAGCTAACCACCTTGTGGCTCAAATTATACACTTTAACAGTACATTTGAAGTTCTCACTATTACAGAGGGTCAAAATGTATGAGTTTTAAGTAATCCCTGCTCTTATATATGGATTAGGATGTCACCATCTATTCCTTGATTTGGATGTTTCTTTTCTTGAGGGTCTTATCTGGAAGAAAGTGCTGGCCCTGCCTAAAGGGATCCAAAGGTCAATCATTCGATTTGAACTAGGTATACCGTTGATACATATGAGAGTAATGCTGAAGCGCGTATTAATATGCAAGAAATGAATACAACCGCGTGTTTGAGAAAAATTGTTACAATATAAAGGAGCAGAAGATTTAGTATGTAGAAAAATGTGAACAACTTAGCATAGATAAGGGTATCTCGTTTGTGGAAATTATTTGTGATTTAAAAGCACTAAAACATGTTTAGATGGGTCAATTGGTGTGAAACTTGCAATGATATCCAGCGCTATAAGATCTTCCCAAGTATAAAAGAAACACACAAAAAATTGGGAGATGTACTGCCCTACATTATGAAATTGACCTCAAATTGCATGAGAAATGTATTACTGAGGTTTAGGTTTCATTTATTAAGTACAAGAGAAATTATCTGAAGGTGGGAATGCAATGATTCTGTAATGTGTTTTTTTGGCATAGCCTATGAGAGCCTGAAGCATGTATTATTAGAATGTTAGCCCTTGATGAACTTACGTATATGCATATTTGGACATTTTGTAAATTGTGGATCGTATTAACCAGGGCAAGACTTTAGGACTTGCCTTTGCACTACTCAGATGTCTATATAGGATAAACCTTATTGATATGTAATATTGAACTGTTGCATAATAAGGTTATGGTTTTATGAGAATTTTATTTTTAACATGAAGGATTGAACCAATGCGCATATGCGCTTTAAAATGTACATTATTGTATGAATACTGTTACGTTTATTTGATGTTTTAATGTTGAATATTCATTGTTTGTTGTAAGATGTTTACATTGTGGAAATTATGTAAGGTTCCTACTAAAATAATGAGCAAAAAATAAACAAAAACATAAATAATAACTCCCCACAAAAATGTTCAGAACTGGCCATAGGGAAAGAGGTGTGTTTCCGCTTCCTCCATGCTCTCCTTTTTTAGTGTTGTCACTGTGCTGTTCTTATTTAAATCCTCCCCACAGGAGAAATGTGTGACTGGTCTCATGTTGTGCATGTCTTTTAAATCAATGCCTCTGTCTCATAAGCTATGCATGCATGTTCTCTGCATATGCAGCATGCCCACATGCACACAGACAAAATCACCATAAGCAGATTTTTCATCTATCATGATTTTGCCTTATATATTGGTACATGGTCTGGGCAACGGGGAGTGGGAGCCCGTTGCCATGGGGTTGGAAGGGTAGTGTGCAATCCAGAAATAAAACTAGTACTAAGTGCAGGCCGAGACACGGGGTTCCCCTCCCACCCACATTGTGCTGAAATGATTGTTTGCAGACCCTTAACTCCAGCCTTGCATTATGTCTCAGAAACTGGGCAGTGTCCTCCTCTTAATTGTAGAGCTCCCATTTCAGAAACAAGGTCTAAATGGTAACCAGATGATGCAGAAATCAAACAGAGTGTGTGTGTGAGAGAGAGCTACAGAGACACACAGCAGTACCAGCACCAAAGATGGCAGCAGAGTCCTGAGGCAGAAAGAGAGACGTACAGTGAAACCAACACCCGAGATCATGGCACATCACAAGAAGATGAAACCCAGACACACGAGACAACCACCCTAGTATGGGGAAACCTAAAAACCTAGAGTGTCTGCCAGGCTATAGAGGCAAGCATGTGCAGCACCCAAAAGGCCCTCTAGGCCTCTAGAGGAGAGTAGTATGGGGTGGAGGAGGAGAGTAGAAGTGGGAGGAGGAGAGACTAAGAGTGGGAGGAGGGGAGTAGTAGTGGGAGGACAGCAGTATTGGGAGCTGGAGAGTATTAGTGTGTAGGGGGAAGAAATATAGGAGAAGAAGAGTAGTGAAGTACAAATGGTGGAGGCTAGATTGGGAGGAGTGACACATGGAAGTAAAATCAGCACAGAGTGAGGAGTGACTGGGAGTGATCAGTGTAGAGAGGGAGAAGCAAGAGTGTATGTCGAAGGATAGTGTCACGTTGACGTCTCCATGGACACGGGCAGCGGGTGGTTGGGATAAGGGGAACCGATGGGGAGAAGGGAAGTGACGAGCTGGGGGGAGGCAGGGCAAGGGCAGAGTAAAGTTTGTATTGTATTGAATAAAGGAAGACGTGTTTGTCAATCCTCCGTGTCCGCGTATCTTTTCATCTGCGTCATTCCTCCCATGAGGCCCACCCCAGCCCATAACACTGGTGATGAGGCGGACGCAAATAGGGGCAGTGGAGAGAGCAAAGAGACTATTAGGCAGAATTACATGCAGTACACTTTGGGAACACTACACACAATTAAGACTACAGGTGTAAGCACAATCTCACCTTTGGTACAAGCTCACCTTTGGTACAAGCTTGTACTACACAGTTATGCGGTAGCAGTGGCTGAGCAGCCAGACTTATCTCAAGAGGGATGTGAGCAGTACAAGCACTTAATCAAGGTTTTTTGGTTAAAAAAATATACATTTATTTACACATTTAGTTAGAAAACATTCCACTAGTAATAAGCAGCTCAATTTCACGCACCAATACACTACAATACTAAACCAATAAGTTAGGCTACCCTGAAGTGGGAGCAAAATGACACTTCAATAACTTTCAAAAGGGGTAGAAAGACAAAAGTTTTAAGAATCAAAACACAGTTACTTTCATAGGCACAGCAAATAGTTTCAGTTCACTATAAGAGGCAATTCAATTCAATAGGCCTGGGCCAAAGTCAATGGTTCAGTATCTTGGATAGGATAACACAGTTCTGGTAGTAAACGGTTAAGTCTTTGCCAATGCTCTTGGAAGTAGTTTGCACAAAAAAGAGTTATAGGTCGGTTTAGGAGCGAACAGGACTCCAAAGTTGGGAAAGTTTCACAAACTTTCACTGCGCAGAAATGATATTCACACCGCGTTTGCACAGTACCTTAATATGAAGAAAAGCTGTAGCTGAGGAAGTTATTCGTGGCAGTTCCTGCAGATCTCGCTGTTCCTGAGCTTCAGCCGTGGGGACAAGAAGGATGACGTCAGGACAATCCTGCTCTGCCCAGGGAAGAAGCCACAAGCTTGGCTAAACAATAGTTTTAAGGTGTGAGTGCCTTAAAGTCCACAAACTGGTATCCTTCTCACTGGCTATTTTAAACAGCACTCTGATGAAAATTCGACCAGTATGGAGAAGGTTTCCAGGTGGCTTGCGAGTTGGTTGTTCCCACTAGCGCAAGGGAAGAAGTTGCCCTTGAAGGGCTTCTCTGTCAAGGGAGTTTCAGGCAATTCAGACCTGCAGCAGGGCTTCACCGGGCAAACCAACAGTCCAGGAGTTGCAGCAGTTGTCTTCCTTCAGCTTGTCTTCGGTTCTTTCGTTCCAGTGGTCGGCTCTGCTTTACAAGTCCCAGAAAACAGTTTTCTCCCATTCATTCTAGCCTAGCTGTCATTCACCCAGTAGGGTGGCTGTCCTTGCCGGACAGTCAGCCAGCCAATCATGCCAGAGTGCATTCAGGTCTCTTAGGAGATAAGCAAAGGGAGTTTCGGGCACCTCCCTCACATCCTGTCCACCCGAGACACTCAGACATTCAGGCCCCAGAGGAGGGCTTCAAAACTGAAGCCCGCCAAAGGCCAAAGGCCAAAGAATAAAAGGACCAAACCTGGTTTTGCGCGCAGAGACAAACACTAGAAGGATCTTTCCTAAAAGAAACAGCAAAAAAAGATGACCAGAGTCTGTTTTTACAGAGGGGTCTTGGGCGCCATATTGAAAAACATGGCTGACCCTATTTTTTAGCTACCGGTGTTCGCAGTCGGGCAAAATCATGGTAGTTTGTTCTAAAACCACTGCCACCAGCCATTTCAACAGGAAAGGGTAACATTTCACTGTTACATGTGTGTTTAAACCTAGGGAATGCTAGGCAACCCCTCCAGCACTCTATAGGAAAATAGTTTCTGCTGGGTCTATGAATTTAAAAAGACTAGCAAAGTCAATTTAACTTTACATGCACTGGGAGACCGTAGTCAGTCCCAGAGAAGGAATTTAAACCTTAGGAAGTCTGAAAGACATCCCTGTGCCACTGCACCAAAGGTGCTGTGTGACACACAAGAAAAAGGTGATGCCTATGAAGTTGTCTAAAACTCAATATCCAAAGAAACAAACACAGAAAATACTTTGAAAATGAAAAGTCCAAAGTCCCAAAATATAGCAAAAGCCCAGGGTCAAGGACAGGCAAGGCAGGGTCCACACGTGGTGGATCAGACCCCATACAGACTACCGGACATGCTAGCAGCCCAGATGCGAGGTGCGTTCGACGTTACCAACACCAGCAACATGGGTCCCAGGTGGACCAAATGGATCACAGACTTCAACCTATACATGGAGGCCACAGGACCCATAGAGGACGCTCACCAAATGTGTCTTTTGAAATTGGCAATGGGCTCCGCCACCTGCGACATCTTTGATGAGATGCCCCCGGATTCCATTGACTCCATCCAAGATCTTCAAGACACCTTAGCAGCATACTTCACCCCACATACCAACGTGGACTATAAAAGGCATCTCTTCCATAGCACCAAGCAAATTAAAGGTGAGACCATGGACACATATGTCATGACATTACGCACAAAGATGAAACATTGTGACTTCACCAACTACTCCAACACCGAGGCGCTACAATCACAAATCATAGCGGGATGTGAATCCCAGACATTCAGGAGAAAACTGCTGCAAAAGCAATGTACTCTGGGCGAAATACTGGTGCTGGCCCAGACAAGGAGGGCCATAGATTCACAGGTGGAGAGTTTCAACAGTTCTGCACCAGTTGAAAACATCCACAGACTTCAATTAGAGAGGAGGTTCGAGGAGCTCCATTGCTATAAATGTGGGTTTGAATATCCTCACAAAGGGATTTGCCCAGCGACCGACCAATGCTGCGTCATGTGTGGCGAAGAGGGCCACTTTAAATCGGTCTGTAGACTCGTCTGGGACAAAGGCAGAGATCGAGCCAGAGACATACCGCCAGCTGGAATACTCCCTAGCACTACATCACAATGACCATCAAGTCAGCCGCTCCCAGAACCGAGAGAAAAAGATTCAGGAGAGGACAGAAAAAGGAGGGAGAAAAGGGAGAGACGGAGATACGTCATGCGGTCAAGGCCAGAACAAAGGTCCAGGTGCCATGTACACTATTTAGTGGAAGAATCGCCTTCAGAATCGGATCCCAGCTCATCGGGAAATGACCAAAAGAAAAAGGCAAATGTCTATGTGCTGGAAAATCCCACGGCACACAGCCCGACCTTAATCATCAAACTAAATGAACAACCAACAGAGTTTCTGATTGACACCGGGGCTATGGTGAACATGGTCAGCGAACACATCTTTAAGGAGCTGCCCCAAAGGCCAACATTAAGCCCCGCGACCGTGGACATATACGCCTACAGCGCCAAGACACCTCTTAAGTGCTTAGGACAATTTGATGGCACTTGCTGGTACAAGGGACATGAGAAAAGGATACCCATTCATGTCCTGGTGACGGAAACCGACAGTGGTTGTGTCTTGAGTTTCAAGGCCGCTGTCGACATGGGACTCATCAACATTCTAAACAACATAATGGTCCATAAGTACATTGACCCCGTTGAGATGATTAACAGCTTATACCTGCACCTATTCCTGGGCATTGGCAAACTAAAAAACAGACAAATAAATAAAGCTGCATATAGATGAATCCATATGCCCCGTAGCCCAACACTACTGGGCGATCCCCATCAATATAGAAAGAAAGGTGGAAGACGAATTGCACAAATGGCTCGAGTAGGATATCATCAAGCCAGCTACCGGCCCCACCACCTGGGTATCCCCAATAGTGTCAGTTCCCAAGAAAGGGTCGGAGGCAATCCGATTATGTGTGGACATAAGGCGCCCCAACCAAGACATACGGAGGGAGAGACACTTGGCCCCATGCATTACAGATATGATCCACCTATTGAATGGGGCTAAAGTGTTCTCTAAACTAGACCTGCAGAAGGGTTATCATTAACTCGTTCTGAGCCCGGAAAGCAGGAACATCACTACTTTTGTCACCCATCTGGGACTTTTCTGCTACAAGAGGCTAAGCTTCGGCGTGTCCTCGGCCGCACAAATATTTCAAGCCGACATCATTAAACACATACCGAACTGTCTCAACTACAGCAACGACATCTTGTTCTTCGGCACAGACACCAACAAACATGACGAGACTCTCATTCTCATGAAGGTCTGCAAAGCACTTGAAGCAGCCAATCTCACGCTGAACCGTGACAAGTGTCAGTTTCACAAAAGCATACTGAGATTCTTCGGACATATCTTCTCAGAGTCGGGCATGACACCGGATCCCGAAAAGGTAGCTGCAATGAATGAAACTACTCCCCCAGCAAATGTTTCAGAGCTGCGCTCCTTCTTGGGGCTAGCTAGTTACTGCACGTGCTACATTAAGGACTTTGCGACAGTGAGTGAACCATTGAGACTTCTAACTGGACAGGACGCCACTTTCCATTGGACCGACAAGTGCCAGAAAGCATTCGATATTATCAGAGAAAGAGTCGCCAAGCCAGAGAACATGTCGTATTACGACCCCAACTGCCAGACATAGCTCACAGTTGATGCCAGTCCAGTAGGACCAGGGGCTAAACTGGCTCAAGTGGACCCGAGAGACCCCTCTCGGACACACATGGTGGTGTACGCCAGCCGAAACCTCTCCACCACTGAGCAGGCATACTCTCAGGCTGAGAAGGAAGGCCTTGCCGTGGTATGGGCATGTGAACACTTCCAACTTTTCTTATATGGCAAACCCGTTAGGGTCATCACTGACCATCAGGCTCTACTATTCCAGTATGGCAATCCACCGGCAAAAATGCCACCCCAGATAGCCCAATGGGGACTACAACTTCAGGACTATGCCTTTAAGATCATTAATCGGCCAGGAAAAGGGGAAAACCCAGCAGACTTTCTCTCCAGGAGAACCCGGGGGGGGGTGCACACCAGAACCCTCAGTGGCGGACAGGAACCTTCAGTACCTTATATATAAAACCACTCCAGAAGGGATAGACATCGAGATGATAGCTCGGGAGACGGAGAATGACACAGCATGCCAAATCATCTGTGAAAGATTTGGGTCTGGCATGTGGAGAAGGGCCAGAGAGAGAGGGAGAGACGCCGGGGATCCAGTGCACACCGAGGTTGAACGACTGGTGCAAGTGAAGGATGAACTAGCGCTCTCGAATGACCATCTCCTTCTGAAGGACTGCAAGCTAGTAATCCCACCATCATTAAGTGCAAAATTCATTTAGCTTGCCCATGAGAACCATAGAGGAATGGTGTCAACTAAATGCATGCTTCGTCAGAAAGTCTGGTTCCCCAGCATGGACTCCATGGTTGAGGAAGCCCTAAAGTCCTGCCCCATGTGTAGCCTCATCATGCTCAACCAACACCCGGAGCCCCTCAACATATCGGAGCTTCCTCAAGGAATATGGGAAGCGGTGGCTGCAGACTTCTTTGGGCCTATCGAAGGAGGGAAATACATGCTAGCAGTCATGGATGATTATTCCCAGTACCCGGAGACTCAACTCATCTCCTCAATAGCCGCTCATCATGTCATCCCGGCGCTGGCCTGCATATTCTCAGCGTACGGGATCCCTAGAATACTCAAGACAGACAATGGTCCCCCATTCAATGGACATCAGTTCGCACAGTTTGCGAACTACATGGGATTTCACCATCAAAAGGTAACCCCCTTCTGGCCTCAGGCAAATGGAATGACAGAGCGCTTCATCGCCAACCTAAAAAGAGCTCTCCAAATAGCTAAGCTCACGGAACAACCATATGAACAGGTCTTGAAACAATGAATGCAGGACTACTGGGGCACTCCCCATAGCACCATGGGGAAAACACCCCCTGAGGTGATGTTCGGGAGAGACATTCAAATGAGAATCCTGCAGCCACAGAGGGGTGATCCTGTGCCAGCCGTGGACAAAGAAGTGAGGGAACAAGACAAAGCTGCCAAAGAACGCATGAAAGAGCATGCAGACTTCCACCGATGGGCGGGCGAGAGTGCCCCAGATCGAGGTGGGGGATGTTGTGGCTGTAAAAAAAAAACAGGCTCACAAACACACCTCCATTTTTCAGGAGGAACCGCTACTTGTCACTCAGAAGAAAAGATCCATGATAACGATAATCATGATATTGATGTGTTATTTACATAGCGCCTTTATCGAAAACGCTTTACAGAGCACACATTTAGATACAATATCACCCAACTGAAATTGGTACTCATTTATCGACCTCAGAAGGATGAAAGGCTGATTATGCCTTGCCGGGATTTGAACCTGCGACCTGCAGATCACGCTCAGATCGCAGAAGCGAACGCTCACAAGGCACGGGAGGTCCCGTCACTGGCAACTCATCCCATTTCAAAGGAATCCCACTGTTGGGGTCGAGGCGGCTAAGTGAGCGAGTAGTTGTCTTCATTGACTATGCCTTAGATGATCCGTAATCCGTACCTGAGAGATCAGGGAGACACGGATAAGTCTGATGCAGAAGGTCCCACAGAGTGTGAAAGTGCAGGAAGCCCTCCAGAGGTCATCATTTCACATCCGCAGCATACACAAAACAAACCGTGCTGCTGGATTGAAGAAATGGGTTAAAAAGCCAACTGTTGTGAATACCTGGTGACTGTTTAAAAAGCGGGGAGATGTCATGTTGACGTCTCCATGGACACGGGAGGCGGGTGGTTGGGATAAGGGGAACTGGCGGGGAGAGGGGAACTGACAAGCTGGCGGTGGAGGCGAAGCAAAGGCAGAGTGAAGTTTGTATTGAATAAAGGAAGACAAGTTTGTCTTTTCACCTGCGTCATTCCTCCCCTGAGGTCCACCCCGGCCTATAACAGATAGTCTGACTCAGCTAGTGTAGAGTGTATACTAAGGCACTATTCAATTTCCCATAAGAACACTTAACGCTTGGATATAGTAGGGAGAGTTAAGAAGTGCAAGCAGGAACTTGGACAGCCAGAATTTAGGAAGCCATTTGTAGACAGTGTTTAGACAGTAGTAATCAACATTCAGTAGCACTAACCAGGGGTTTACGGATGCAAGGGTTGAAGAGGGAATATAACAAGATGAGAGAGAGAAGGATGGCGCCACAAAAAAAACACCATTAAAAAATGAAAAAATACTTTAAACTGTCTCTAAAACTTGGGGTGACGTCAACCTGGAGTGGTGTCTGTGCCATCAGTGACACTATACACATTCTCTGCTTCCTTGAGTGTAAGATGATGTGGAGAAAACAGATTAAATGTTTTTTCTGCTGGATTTACAAGCATCTGTGCTTAACCAAATGTGTTTTGCAGATCTTAGAAGTATATAGAATTAGAATTTTTTATATTCAGACTGATTATTATTTTGATAAATATTTTGTTGTCACTGTGGTAATTTTCATGAAAGACTACAATGTTTTTTGTTCACTTCATTTTTTTTCTGATCAATATTTTTTGTCTTTATGATGTTTTTCAGAAATGAATACAATTTGTGTTCACTTTGATCATTAACCTTTGGGACCAAAATTAACTTTGTATACTATTATGTTATTTTTCACAAATTACTTATTTAAGAAAAATAAAAAAAATACTTGACATATTTGTGGAATAGTGTATATGTAATAAAATAGAATTACACAAACGAATGCAATAGGAATATGACACAAGATTAAACAATGATGCCTACATAAAAAGAGAGAAGTAAACGCAATCCTGAGACAGTGCCATTGTATGTACAATTTTAAGTAGTGCACACACTTTCATGAAGTTGACACAACTAGTAATTTTCAAGTTAGCACAACTAGTTATTTGTCATTTTTTTTATTTGACGCAGACTTTGCTCCAACCAAATCCAGCAGACTAATCAGAGTCACAGCCATACATACAACATTGTAAACACATTTTATGAGAATATGTGTAATATATGTTCCTGGACTTTTGTATTTTTCCTAACACCACTGAATGATGCAAATGGAAATAAGTGCATGCATGGACACATATGTTAGTTTTCTTTACTGTGCAAGTAGGCCCATCACTAAGCAAGCAATGAATTTCCTATGAGGCTACACCATCCACAAAATGCCTTTAAATAAACAATCCAGAGCATCGAAGAAAGTGCCTTTGAAAAGCAGTGGAATATCCCTGTGTACCTGGTGTGTCCACTTGCAGTTGAGCTTGCAGTGAAAGAGGAAGTGCTGCTGAGTCTGAGCCCGTGGACATGGGTCATCTCTGAAAGAAGCTGGATGGTGCTGCAGTACGGAAGACAGTCTTCGGTGGTAAAATAAAGTCACAAGAGGAGGTGCAAACTTTGAAAAAAATCAAGTAGGTTTAGCAGTGGGAATAGACAAGGCAATTCCTTCAGAAGGTGGTTAGACTTTAGAGATATAGATTAAAGGTCAAAGTGCAGCCATTCCTCACCATTAGCCCTCTCAGGTGATGCATCATTAACATGTAATTGATCCAATATGGAACCCAGCAGGTCCTGAAGATTAAGGAATCAGTGTTGCACTGTAGTGATGATGATGATGCATTGGCCAGGGTTGTGTTATATAAGTTGAGTGTAGAGGTGTAGTGTTTGATGTCTACTGGCATGGCTATTCAATTGTGTATGTGCTTGCCTTATTTAGTATGAGTACAGAGTTTGTGAGCGTAAACAGTGAAAAGGTTAGTGGGCAGATATTAGTGGATGTCCTTGTAGGTCATTTAGATAATACGTATGAGTTTGGCGCTGGCTACGGTGCATACTGATAATGATTAATGATGATTGTTATTTATATATTAATGGTAGCGTGGGGAGATAACATGGCATTCCCTTGAGTGGAGCATGTTAGGCATCAGTATGCCAGTCTCTTGTTCAGACTGGTCGAAGCACTGACAGAGGGTCTTGTTCACCTTATTGTGTTGTTGGTTCTCATAAGTATCCAGTTTCCTTCTGGTTGCTTGGTGGTTTATTAGTTGGTTAGTGCTTTTCTGAAAATAAGGTGGTCCTTGATTGTGTGGATTTTATTTAGAAGATTGTTCGAGGGTTTGGTCACAGTGATGAAGAATGTGATCCTCTGTGTCAATGTGGTCTAGTGCATAGTAGGAAGTAGTCTGTCATCATTGGATCTATGCCCTTCTTGGTTGGTGTTGTATGCTCTTTGCTCAGAGAAATTTAGCCACATGGCCATGAAGAGCCCTGTGGGTGAAGCAAAGTGCTTTGAAGTTTATGCTTTTTTTTTACCAGTAGCCAGTAAAGAGTGTATAGTGCGGCATGCATTTTCTTCCCTCCTGTTGAGTCTGTGTTATAGTCTTGGTGCTGACATCTTCGTGTGTTGACATTTCTTTGCGTGGTGTACCAGCATGCTGAGGCGTATGCTGCTAGCATAACAGATTCTTGATAGGACCAGAGCTATGATCAAAAGGGTCCTGTCTGGGAAGCTGAGAAATGGCATAACCAGTCTGATTGAGCAGAGCTGGTATACTAATTTCTTTACTAGTGTGAGCCCATTGTCTAGAAAAATCTTGGTTATTTTTGAGGTTTGAGGTTTTATGGCAGATGCACATTTTCGCAGGCCAATACATCAGTGCTTCTGGTTCTGTTATGTTTGAGACAATCATGATTTATATTTTGTCTCGGCTCAGTAATAAGTTCTTTGTTGTCATCTATGGGGTCAGTTGTGGAAAGCAACTGGTGACAACACTTTTCATCTCAATGTAGCTCATCATTTTAAAAATAATTTGTGTTTATGGTATTTTATCAGACCAAAATGTGAAGCCATCTAGATGTTTAGAAAAAGTAGAGGTGATAGTCTTGATCATTGTGTGAGGCAACATGTTATTTATTTGAGAGTCCCGGGAGGATAGCTCAGCTGCAACGTGCGTGCCTTGGAAGCAAGACGACACAAAGCAACACAGGTTCAATCCCCAGCTCCACACTTAGAAACCTCTGGGTGTTTAAGCGTGTTATAAATACGCAACTAAGACAAAAAAAATATTAAACAACTAAAAAAATAAACAATTCCTGTAACAACACCTCGATGCATGTGGGCTGTGTGAGTGCTTTAAAAATGCAACAAAAAAGTAAAAATAGAGTTGGGATGAAGGGTGAACAGGTGATTTCTGCTCTGCCGTGAGGAAAGATTTCATTCACCTAGTGTTGTGTTATTTGACTTTATTTAGTCTCCTGCCAAAGGATTCATGGTTATTAGTGTCAAAAGCCACTGAGGAATATGAGGGTCATGGTGATGTTTTGTATCTGCATTGATTTTGAGGTCAATCCAGATAGACATGACGTTTATTCTGTTCCTCTGAAACATCTGAAACATGACATAGAATGTTGTTGGATTGGTAGTTGTTGAGATTGCCCCAGATTCTGGTTGTGTTTGGCATAGTGGATCAACTTATCCTGTCTTCAAAGATAGTGGTACAATTTCAGACTCCAGTATTGGACGTAAAAATAAACATCATGCACTGCAAACCCCCAATCACCAGCACTATAGCCGACAATCCCCCCAAACCTAGACTGTTACACCACAAGTGTTGGAAAACTGCATCCACATGCCATATTCATCAAATTTGACTTCACCGGAACAAAAAATCAATTTCTACAGTGGTTGGTTTATTTGAAAATAAATCCAGATGATGGCTTATAAAGGTACGTGGTCTGATTGAAACATTTGCATAACCTGCAGAAAGCATCCTCCTTAAGATATTCCTAGATATAGATAGAAGCCTGAAAGTAATCATCACACGATTCCAAGGTGAGGTCAGTTCTATTGTTGATATAGTGTGTCGCCTTTAAAATAAGGGAAACTGTAAACTCAATTAGGCCTATTCTTAGCTCTGGTGTCTAACACAAAATAGTCATCAGTGGTGCTGCTGCAGGTTGGAGATGAAGTGCTAAATCTGTTGGGATTGCACTTGTACAGACTTAGGAGATTCAATCCTATCTGATTGAACTCATTGGTAGCTGATATGGCTGGACTTGCTAGGCTTGTGACACTGTGAGAGTTTGTCAATGTGATCATGTGCACTGATCTACACAGCAACACCACCAATTGACACATTTGTTATATCTGTTTTATACAAGCCCCCATATTGATCCGTATGGTGATTTATTGAGCAAGGGTGGCATGATATATTCTTACTTTGTAGACTACTAGCATTGATATGATTATTATTGGTGGTTGGATTGAGAGTAGGAGCTGGCACAGCCAGTTGTTGGGTGCCAACTATGTGGCCGTTTCTGCAGTCAGAATCGCAACGATTGGCCTTCATTATAAGTTTGGCGGTTTGGTAATAATGCAGTGGTAATAACGTTACTGCTACATTACCGCACCGGCCAACTATGCGTTTGGGGTTAAGGTGGTGGAAAAACCTCCCGAAAAAAGCTGCTACATTAAAGGTAAATCTGCTTCATTACTGCCCAAAATCAGCCAATTTTGCGGTATTACCACCGGCAATAATGCCGCCAAAATCCACCATGGAGTCCTATGTACTACAATTAATGGGGACCTACACTGCCTACCACCACTTGTAATCTGGCAGCAATACAGCCAGATCAAGAGGTGGTAATGATGATACAAACTCGTTCTGAGGTCCATTGACTTAGGCAGTCCGTTATTTTTCAGCACCAGAACTCACAAGTGTCAAGTGACTTACACCTCAAGATGACAATGCCCAGTGACTCCTTAAATAAGTCAATACCCATCCTCATGTTTAAGAGTGGTATCAGTATATAGTATTTATTATAGTTGTGTATTTAGTATATAGGGTTTGTTTCAAATGTTTTAAGTTTAGTTTGTAAAGGTTTGCTTGTTTGTTTGTTTGTTTGTTTGTTTTGTTCACTTTTTATGCGCACCAGACCCGTGGGTAGCAGGGCGCAGCAATAAGAAGATACAAGGCTTACATAGTTACAACATAGGATGATATGCAATATACAATAGACATCTATAAGTCAATCATAATTACAAAATATACAATCTACAAGGTATAATTTACCAGATATAATGGTAAGTAGTTACATCATGCATAGTTACAGAATATACAATATACAAGGTATGATTTACCAGATATGGTGCTAAGTAGTTACAGCCAGTGGTCAAATAGGGTCAGTGGAAGTGAGGTGTTGAATTACATTTTTCCTGAAGTGTAAGTAGGGTAGGTCTGCTCTCAAGTCTTGTGGCAGTAGGTTCCAGATTTTGGCGGCCTTAACTGGGAAGATATTTCCACCGATCGTAGTGAGTCTGTAAGTAGGTATTATCAGGCAGTTAGAGTTTCCAACTCTGGTGGGTCTGAGGGAGATTCGCCTGTGAAGTTTGTCTATCAGGTAACTAGGGACGGAGTTATTGAGGGCTTCATGGGTCAGAGATAGCATCTGTATTTTGCTATGGGTAGATAGCCATCTGTGTTGGCGTCTGATGGAGGAGATATGTGGACTCGTGATGAGGCCTTGTGTGTTAATGTCATGCAAGGTGCTTACTGGGATCCTCGCCTACCGTATTGGTAGTAAATAGTCTTCAAAAAAGATGGCATTCCCTACTTAAATGTTCTAAATGTTCGTCAGCAAAAACGTATTCTCATTTTCAACCTCTCCTTACTCATACTACTATTCACCCTCCCCATGATTAAATCCACTTCCCAAGATTGCTCTGGCAATCAACTGCATCCATATGTACCTACATGACTGATCAAAAATATGAAACAATAAATGATCTGAGCATATACTCTGTTAGCCCAAACAATTTGGTATATCCTGCAAAGAATCTGAATCAAGTTTGGGAAGCATCCTTCTTCTGAAATGCACATGTTCGGGTGATTCAGATTGCAGTTATATATATTGCGTATTGGGTGGAAAACCATTTTGGGAAACAGAAAAATAAACCAATACGGATTGTAAGGCACTTGTCCCAATTACAGGATCGACTGCTCAGTAAAGTCTGAACAGGTCCATTCAAGGACAAAGGGCTATATCACGAGTTGGGCCTTAATCAATAAATGAGGTGGTAATGCTATTACCGCTGCATTTAAAGGCTGGCCCAATCACGAGTTTGGCTCTGCCTGGACACATTCACCTCCAACTCTGAGCTGGAGGTGAATGCAGAGAGGGCATTTTCGATGCTATTAGTGCACCCAGCCCCATTGGGTGCAATGGACCCAATAGGGAATTACAGCTATGCCGCTACTCATGTTCTGGCATAAACTGCGCTGGACCGAGTAGCGGTTATGCTAATTGCGTTGGGGGTATCCTGGTGCAATTATCTCCATGGATATCACCAACCTCCTGATGAGTCCCAAAGTCTCACAGAATAAAATAAAAGAGTTCAGAAAGAGATTGTGTAATGAGGTTGTGAAGACATTTGTTATATACACATACTGGGCCTGTGGCCTACAAGCAAGAATGCATCCAGCTTGTGCTTTCTCAAGCTCCTCCCTTTCCAGTCCCCCCACGTGACCTGGCAGTCAATCCTTCTTGAAGGGGCTTCTGTCAACCCATAACACCTCACCCACACTTATCTCCTTATGTCCATCTCATATCTCTTCAATGAGTCGCTTAGGCATGTTGACAGTTCATGTTGTCCATATTCTGTCCATCAGCTCTAACTCCTTCGACCCTTTTCTCCTTCCTGGCACGGACTGCATATCCACTTCTTGGCATCCTTCACTTTGGACGGGGACCTCTAGACTATGCACTCTCTCATCTGCTCTGTTCTCTTCTTCCTCTTCTTTACGACAGATGAAATATTTGAAGAGTGACACATTCTTGGTTACTTCCACTTTCTCAGTCTGGGCCATCTCCATCGTCTCTCTTACTTCTTTCAGTCACAGGGTTGTGGATGAAACTTTGTTTCACAATCACCACATCACCTTCTTTGAATTCCTTTTCTTTTGCCCCTCTTTTCCAGTCAGTCCACTCTCTTGCTTGTTGCTTTATTCTGGATTCTGCCTTCTTTAGCTCCTCAATCACCATCTCCACTTCTGGTTCCAACCTGGGTGTTCTTGCTCTTGCCTGATATGGCACAATGAGTTCTGTAGGTGTTTTCCCCATGGCCTCATATGGTGTGTTTGTATAGTGTCTCAGCATTCTGCATAGCACTTTCTGGACATTCATGCCACCGATCTGGGATTTCTGAATGGTTCTCTTAATTTATAACATGAATTGCTCTGCCATGTCATTTGCCTGGGACCAGAGAGGCATGATCTTTTGATGTGTGAAGCTCTTGTGCTTCGCAAATTTGGCAAAGCCATGGCCATTGAAAGGAGTACCATTGTCTTCACCATGTGGGGGATTTCCCATTCATTGAAAGCTTCATCAATTAGTCCCGCTAACTGTGCAAATGCTGTTGTGTGTGGGGCCACTTCATAAGAAGGAATCTTGAGGACTCATCAGTTATTATTAATACACAGTTACCTCACCCCATCGGTCCATAGAAGTCCATGGCTACTCGTTTCTACACCCTCTCCGGGACTGCAGTGTCTGGCAATGAAAATATGCTATCACCCCTTGATGTGCATTGACATGCCAGGCATGGACGAACCATGTCATCCATGAAAGGGTACCACGCATGTAGCCTGAGAAATTTGTTTTTGTTCTGTACCCCTCTGTGTGCATTGTGGGTGGTGCGGACAGGCTCTCTCCTCAGGGAATTGGGCAATATAAGCTGACAATCTTGCAGTAGTATTTGCTTGTTGGATACTGCCAGTTCGGTGCAGATCTTTGCCAATCTCTCAATGTCCTTCCTGCATGCTTCTGGGTGCTGCTCTGTCTTCTCTTGAAGTCTCTCCAACTGTTCTCCTTCATTAGTTTGATCACCATCGCCATGGACAGGTCCTCTGCAGATGCCTTTGCATATGCACCCAGCAAAGTGCATGTGGCAGCGCATTTGTGGTGACATATCTAATGTATTCAGCACATACTTTCCTTGGTCCATGCACCATCTTCTGAGGATGATGTGAAATGTAATCAGTGGGGTTATGCCCCTCAGCCCCCGGACGATGTACTATGACATATACTCTTGGAGTCTTATTCCCCATCTCTCAATGCGCAGCAGCATTTTTGTTCTTGGGTTGCCGAAAAGGGACATCAGCGCCTGGTGATCTGTCACTAGCAATGTTCCCTATAATTATTTTCTTCTATGTGCGGAATAAGTTGGCTGTTGTGCGCACATTATTTTCCATGTGCACAACTGACCAATGAGGTAAGCCACTTTGTGAGCTACCGCAGAAGAAGAGAGTTTGGAAAGGAATTTCCTCTTCCCAGCCACTGCAATTCTTTACAAATCTTACATCCCTTTTTCCAAACACATAGATGTCATATGTGATTATGCAGAAAACTCATCAACCAGTCCAAGACTTTGCTATCTGCCATAGTACGTTGCAAACGTACTTCTGAAAAGATAAATATGTCGGCCTCATTGCGAGTTTGGCAGGAAGTGGTAAAGTTGGTGGTAACTCCATTAACACCAACTTTACCACTATTCCAAATTAGGATTTGGGGCCTGGAGTGGAGGATTTGCCTCCAGGAAAATCCTGGAGGTAAATCCTACAACTCCACGCTGAAAATCGTTGGAATTTCCGCTGTGGTAATTCCACCAAAAAAGACATATTGCATCCAATGCACTCAATATGAATGGGGAATTACACCACCACCAGCAGTTGTAATCTGGTGGAAATTGTTCCGGACCAAGTGGCATTAACAGTAATTCGTTTGGGCAGTATTCTGGCAGTATTCTTGTGGATTTACACCAGGATACCGCCCCAAGTCGTAATGAAGCCCTGTATGTTTTATTGCAAAACACAAATATCTCGTGTCATAACTGATGTGGCTGTCAAGAAACTCAGACAGAATACATTTGCCGATGGATTAATGGCAATTAAAAGCAATGTGTCAAAAACATGCTGGAAGGAGTTCAAGTGCCACTTTAATGAAATATTTCAAGGGCCAGGCGAACATGCTTCCAATAATTTGTGTAAGGATGATAATTGGATCAGAATAACTGCACTTTAGAATATGATGATCCAAAATTCCTGTGCCTCTGATTACTCTGATTACTATCCACATTACGTTCTCCTGTGTGTAGTGATAACACCAGCGTTAGAGCTAAGAGACACATGCACCATGCATTTGTACTCCCTAAAAAGAAATAATGAACATATCATTGCCTCAATCCACAAAGCTCCACAGATATTTTTGAATTAGTGACCAGTAGAGCAGAGGCATACCCTTCCCCGGCCCCTGTGCTTGCCTCCAATACTTGTTGACAGAGCACTGTAAAAAGCGAGGGATTGTAGCAGTAACCACTCACTGATATATTTGCAGACCCACAATAATTTGCAAGCAAGGCATATTTAAATGCCCCAACATATGATAGTCGTTTTAGGAATGCCATGATTCTGCATGTACACAATTATTTTTCAGTGCATACAAGATTGTTTGCAACATACCCCGCCCTTATATCATTGTGTAGGATTACACAGGTGCTCAGTGAAACTGTTTTTGTATAGAAGCGAGTTACCATATAATGGGCCTCACCACGAGTTGGGCGCTAACCCCTGCGGGATTACCGCCGGGGCTATTAGCCCTACTGCCAAACCCCCCGGCGCTATTAGCAACGGATCACGGGTTTGGCGGAACAGTAAGTCCCCATTCCCCATTGGGCCCCATGGGGAATGTTCGGCGCTATTACTACTGGCGCGATTACCGCCGCCGGTAATAGTGCCGAAAATCAGCAGAATCACTGCGGATTTGCCCCCAGCTCAGAGTTGGGGGTAACTCCGCCAAGCCCGTAATTTGGCGGACCCTTAAATATGGCAGTAATAGAGTTACCGCCACATTTAAGGGTTACCGCCAAACTCTTGATGAGGCAGAATGTGTGAAGGTCTATGCCCAAAGGAGCTCTGAACACTAGGAAACGATGCAGATAGTGTGAAAAGCATTCTTCTGGCTGAATATCCGGTGCTCTGATAATATGGACGAGTAAACCCAGGCATAGTTCGTACCCATTATCCCTTGTAGGCTAAGGGCCTCATTACAAGTTTGGCATGTAGCCTTGCCGGTAAAACCGCAGGCTGCCGCCAAAGTTGCGACTTATTCCGGCACCCGCGAATGGGCAATTACCGGGTCCTTAGGGCTCAATGGGAATGGGAAGGTCGGATGCAAGGGCACCATTCAGAATGGTGCCAATGCTCTTGACTTGCTCTGCTTGCGAGTGCCGGTCTGCCCGCCAGACCTGGCGGGCGGGCGGGAAGGAACCCGTGAGCAGAAACATAGTTTGCCGGTCCCATAACAACGGTACCAGCAAGCTTACCGGTACCGTTGTTACCAGACTGGCAAACCTATAATGAGGCCCTAAGTAAATGATATTGTAATGTTGCTCTCTACTTATAGGATAATGTTAGTAATGCTAAAGTAGGAGACGCTGAGCACCACATTTGTCTTTTCAAAATCTTTAGAGAGCAAATTAATATTTTGAGTTTTATAATGTGTTGACTTACAAGGGGGCCGCTTCAAAGCACTTGGTGACATATGTACAAAGAAGAGAAAGTATGGGATTTGGATACACATCTAAGTAGCCTACTTACTAACAGTAGGTATCTGATATTTGAGCTGATAGTTCGATTATCTAGTATGGGATTATCTAGTATGGGTGATGCTTTTGGTAAGGCACAATGAGTAGCAGAAATTCTGGTGCGTAAATGTTATTCATGTTACAACAGACATAAAACAAGTGGATGTAGGTACATGTCTGCTAACCTTTCGCAGAGCTAAGAGAGGAAGAGTCAAGGTTGTCTGGTAGTATCTTAATGTACTATGGGGCAGAATTTAGCGACATAAGGTAAAGGTGCGATAGTCAGGTTTAGGAGTCATGGGTGGGGAGGGAACATGTTTGGTTAATGTGTGCATGCATATCTTGGTTAGATTCTTCTGCTCCTGGAGCCAGTTTTTCATATTCGATTTTAACCTCTTGTGTTGTATTTTGCTATTAGAGTTTTTAGGTGCATAGAAGTCTAATGCAAATTAGCAGAATCTCAAGACTAGTTGCTTATTTTAAAAGAATGACAATTTAAGGTAATTGCTGTCGCTTGTGCCTTATTAAATCTTTTTGAATAGGTGAGAATGGTCTGTGTGTGCTGCTAAAAACCTTCTGAGCGGCACCCAGAAGGAAGCTGGGCAAGGGCCCATGCGCACAGCTTAGAGAGAACATTGGTCACCAGTGAAAATTTCTTTCACATGAAAAAATGGTGGATTTACTGACACATCCACAGAGCTGCTAAACTCTCCTTCCCTGCTTGGGAATATGTGCTCTCTGTCATGGACAATTATCTGCTGAAATATGCTAAGATGTGACTCAGTGACATGCCTTCTGGGTCTCTCTTGCTCAAGATGGCTCTGAGGCCAACCAGGCTAGCATCAACAACAATTTCAGTGTCCCGCATCGGATTGTAATAAGCGAACTGTCCCGCATTGGAGAGACGGGTCTTTATCTCCACAAAGGCCTTTCACACACCTCTGACTATTTGAAAAGTACTTCTTTCTTTAGCAGTTATCTGAAGGGTTCTGTCACCATGGAGTAACCAGGCAGAAACCACGCACAGTACCCTGTCATTCCGAGGATCTACCTCACTTCTGATACCTGAGTTGACATGTCCATGCCAAGGAGTTTTTGTACTTTCTCTCGGTTTGGTATCATGCCCTCCTCCGAGAAGACATGCCCATAGAAGTGCAGCTTCCTTTTCTTAATGAAGCATTTCTCAAAGTTCAGTGTGAGACCCGCCTCCAGGAGTGCTTCACAGACCTTGCCCAGATCCTTATCATGCTCTTTTTGAGTGACGCCATATACCAAGATGTCATCAATATAGTGGAAAGTGGTCTTGATCGGCAGTAACACCTGTCTGATGGATTCTTGGAAGATATCTGCTGCCAAAGAAATGCTGAAATGTAGGCGCTTATATCTAAAAAGGCCATTGTGTGTAGCAAAGGTGGTAATAGCTCAAAATGAGGGGTGCAGATCCAGATGGTGATAAACTTGATTACGGTCAAGTTTAGATAATCTTGTGGCTCTATTGAGCTGCACTATCATATCCTCTATCTTTGGACGGGGGTGGCGTTCTTTTTGTATGGCTGTGTTGGCCACCACCATGTTGATTCACAACCTAATGCCCCCCCTCTTTGGGGACTATGACCAATGTGGAGATCTACAGTATGGGCATGACTGCCCTTTCAATGATCCCGTCTTGTAACAGCCGAGTTAGCTACATAGACACACCCTGAAGCCCCGACCCCCGGGAATGTTGGGGGATGGGGTGCACTGACTCGTCAATGTGGAGTTTAATAACAGTCCATTTCAATTTCCTGAGTCCTTTGAAAAGAGCTGGGAATGTATCTCTCATTTGTTCTTTGGATATTGGAGCGCTTGTGATGTTAGGATGTTAGAATCAACACCATCCACAACTGGTGGGTCAGCACTGCACCTCAAAATTGCTGTGTCTTGGAAGTGTATGTCAATAAGACCTAATGACTTTGCCATTTTGTAGCTCAGTAAAAAACTACCTCTGTTGGGCTCCATAGCATATATATCGTGGCAGGGGCTGACCACCCTATGTGGCTCAGTGTCCATTGAAATTGTCCAAGAGATGTTAGGGGTGTGCGAGCTACCCATTGGAAAATTCTGGCCTTTGATAGCATTTGTCTGTCTACCATTTGGATGAATTCCTGCTCCCCCATAATGTTCACTGTCACCCACCTTGGCGGGGAGGAAGCCAGTGCCAACTCTATCAGTAACATTGGGGCATTCCAGCATCCTGGTCTCCCTTCATCAGATTGACATATTCATCCATGAACTCAGTAAAACTCCTGCTGCCCAGCTTCATATTCTGGGTAGTATTCGGACTCATTCTCATATGGATCATAATACTCCTTATATTTGTGTTGGAACTCCTTGTATGCCTCTGTCTCATATTATGGGATCTTATTCATCACCCTGATAATTCTCTGAGCATTTGCAACTATGGTGCTAGTCTTCTCCATGCAGTCTGTTGAGAGGCTCTCAAAGATGATCTCCACATGTTTGGTGTTGCGGTCTTGATGGCGGAAATGGTCGTCCTTCCTAGCATACTCTGGGCAAGTGTCCTTCCCGTCATCATTTGTAACATGCCTGGTTTATCCCTGGGCATGTGCCAGTATGCAGGAATGCTAATCGGTACCAGAAACATATTCTTTTTGTTGCCTCACTAGATGTTCGCTACGCTGGAATGGTAATCGCAGAGGCCCTCTCGAAGATGTTGGACCTCCCATGATCCATTTGTCCTGTTCTCCTGCAGTGTTAAAAACCACTACTGCCTCCTCCTTTTATCTTGGCATCTCAATAGCGGCTGCCTGCACATCAACACGTTTGTATATTCTGGCCAGCTCAATCACCTTGTCTATAAACAGGGGTTTCTTAAGTAGTTGCCTCCTAAACCTGGACGATGTGCAGCCCTCAATCACTCAAAGTATGATTGCTTCATCATCCAAACAATGGCAAATTGGCAATGCACCAGCTCCTGTCGTAGCCTGGGGATGAATTCATCGATGGACTCATGAAGCAATTGAGAGCATTGGTTGAACACATATCTCTCATAGGCACGATTGGGTTCAATAATCAGTTGTTTGATCAATGTGTCAACCAGTAACTCGTAAGATGTTCTCTCAACTGTGGGAATGGTTTTGATGATCTCCTGTATCTCTTTCCAAGCTAAATTCATGAAAATGTCAGCTATGGCCGGTGATTTCTCTTCTCAAACAGCATGGATGAAGTCGGAAAACCAATTGATGGATAGTGAGTTAGCCTTTCAGTAGCTAATCTGTACTTGGGACACAATCCCAAATTGTTTTCATGCCACGATCTAGTAAAGGGGGCAGTCTGCAAAATCCCCATAATGACTGCATCAAAATCAATTACACCACATCCATTGCAGAAAAAAACAAAAAGAGCATAGCCCATTTTGTGGTTAGCAACCATTGCATTATCCCATTTCTGAAATCCAAAATACCCCATGCAACTTACAAAAGAAACACCATTACATGTTCATCCCAGAAAGGATTGACACAATCAAGCCACATGTAGATGCCCCTGAACACATGGAAGACAGCACTGCCATTATTTAACACATTAAACCACAGCACTTTGTACTGAAACCTTAGAAGACCAAACCAGCACTCTTGTAGCTCTCAAGTGTATATCCTACGAAGATCACATCCTCCCTTGCTCGTTAAGTTCTGGCCAACCATAATTGAAAATTCATTGTGAAAAAGACCAACATAAATGTTGCAATACAGCCACAGGAGAGGACTGCACAACAAAACTACCTTCTGAAATAGCAGTATGGATTTGCACCATTGTCCAGCACTGAAACAGTAATCATCTAGATCACCAGCAGCTTTCTTTCCCTCATGCATAAGGGGGATTTCTGGCTTATTACTCCTTGATCTCTCCGCTACCGTTGACATAACCGACCTCAATACCCTGCTCAACAGCCACTGATGATTGATGACCAGCAGTGCATATGTGTGCCTCCTATTAAATAAAGATATTCCACATGGTATAAATGTGTATCAACAGCAATTATACCAACTCAGCACCCACACAAAGTCCCCCATCACTGGCAAAGGGAATTCGTGTGAAGATCTTTGCACCTACTGATCAACGTATCCATGATAGTTGCATCAAATGATCAGTGCACAATGACATTTTGCACTGGTCTGTTGTTGGAAATTTCATTGCACAATTACAATATTGCCTGGCCCCCTAACAATGTATACACACCAGACGAAAATGAATTGGAATTTTTCACAAATGTTATAAAACCGTGTATGTTCTAATTATTATATGTCGGTAAAATAAGTAATTGTGTAAGAGTGTCTTCCATGTGCAACCTGCTTTTCGCGGGATGAAATGTCAATGAGTAAATTCGTTCTATCATCTTCCCAGTATTGATGAGATATAACTAATCAACTGTGTGTTGTGTCACCTGTCATTCGCAAGGTCACTAAACTGCAAATTAGGTTGCTGCTATGCAAGAAATGCATTCTCATAAAATCAGATTGGCGCTGTGCCAACAGAATGCGCTTTGTAGGATCGAAGTTCACGTGCAGAGGTGACGGAGAGAACATTCTGCGGGTGATGCGCTTAGAAGAACTAACCTTGTGAGAAAGAGCAGTGGGAATATGATAGATACAGTAAATAGGGTTAACATCGCATTCAGAGGAGAACTTTTTCAGTTTCCTCCCTGGACAGTTTTACTGTAGCTCAGATGTAGAGGGTTTTCTAAAAGAGAAAACATGCACTTGACTACGGCCATTCATTCCGAGCGTTGTCATAAAAGGAGCATGCCGTCAGACTAATGGAAGAACAGCGCCTGTAAAAGAGACAGACGGCAACCGTTTTCTCTGACTCCTCCACTTGCCTTTTTCACAGGGTATCGCTATTATGAACAAGTAGAAAGTTACACAGTTAGTTGATGCAACTTTTTGTTAGGTGAAAAGTGCATCTTTTCAAATGTGAACTACTTTCTTTAACAATACTAAAAATCGGCATGCCAAAAAGAGTGACTTTGTCTCAGACCTTGAAAATGTTACAAGGCGAATTACATTACATTCGAGAGATGTTTTTCCACTTGTTTATAAGAACGCAAATACAAAGAGTTACCACAGTGCATGATCATCTGACCAGTATACGTAAACATCATGGGCCCGATTCATGGAAAGGAAAAGTGACTGCTCTGCCGACACAAACCCTGATTCAATGAAAGAATCAGGGTTTGTGTTGGCAGTGCAAAGTCACTTTTCAGCAGAGCAAATTCAATTTGACCCAGGCAAATATTCCATGAGTTTTTTTCGAATTTGTTGATGCAAAAAGTAGTTCATTATAAATTAAATGTTAATTATTTTAAATAACCGTTTTTTCTCCATTGAGATGTTTTTTCCTCTATAGCATGATTACTGAACACAACTTGATAATGGTTGTATGCTTATGTTTATGAGAAAAACCGAATAATTTTATATTTCTTTTGTTATGATGAACACCATAGTACCAATACAGTGGTGATAGTGCATAGTAAAAATGGCCTTTCCCATTAATATTAACTACATTTTTTTCTCAGACTTCATTTATGGAAGAATGACAGAAGGACATAGGTATTTAGTAAGTCTTTGTATAAAAATATATGTGCAATGTATATATGCACATACAAAGAATTGTTTATTTTGTTAAATATTATTTTTAGCCGCAGGTACGGTACCAACCAATCAATAGCACGTTTTTATTTTGCGCGGCTGGGGCACTTTTAGTCGTGGTTCTGATAGTCACGGCTATAGGCAACAATTGTCAATTTTGAGTACTGCAACTGCAGAAAATAAATTACAATAGCTATTGTAATATATTTTAGCAGTCTGTTCAATTTGATCTATTTTTTAACATAAAAGGTGACCCTTAAAAGTGCCGTTTTGGGGGATGGAAAGAGGTGGGTGGAATAGGGGAGGAAAATACATAAGGATGAAGCATTTAACAAAGGGAATAAAAATAAAATGGAGCATATTCACTTCTTATTCTTTTTTTTAAGAATAAAAAGATGAAAACAATTGCCACTAAAAAAATATATTAAGCATGACAAATAATCTGAGGTTGGTCGATTAACTTTACCCCTTGCTTAATTGTGGCTTGACTACCCATTCACAGCATCCTTTACACATGACTTGCATCTTGGAAAGGACGGGTGTCGGCAACAGAGGAGTCAGTGTAGTGGATAGCACTGCTGATGTAGATGTTTCATTTGCACTTGGCATTGTTGCTGTACTGGTGGATGGAGGTTCTGAAGGTGGTGCTGATCTTCGTTTATTCAAAGAATGGGTCCCATGCATTTTTCTTTTGTGATGTTCATGGGCTTTACTATATTCATCATTGTCCCAGTGGACTATCACCAGATGGTTAATCATTATTGATTTTAGCAGACTTTGAGACATAATTGTGGAAGGGCCACAGCATAGAGCATGGGTGCACAACATACGGCACGCGGGCCAGTTGCGGCCCGCCATGCCCTTTTGACCGGCCCGCGAGGCACAAAGACTTTCCTAATGGAGGGCGGCCCGCGGCCACCCTCCATTAGGAAAGTCTTTGTTGTCGTCCGGGCCGGTGAAAACACTGGCCCTCATTGGCTCAGCACACACACGCATCACGTTGCTCCTACGAGCCACGTAATGTGTGTGTGCTGCACCAATGGAGGGCCAGCACTACGGCTGGCGTGGTCCATAAGGCTTGATGCCGGAAGGCATTTCAGCCTTGGGCCACGCCAGCCGTAGTACGATTCCAGCTTACCTGCCGCTTACCTGCCTGCCTTCCGCCACGTCTCTGGTAAGTGGTCTGTTTGTGTTTGTGTGTCGGGTTTGTTTTGCTTTATGTTTGTGTGTGTATGGGGGGGGTGTGTGTCGGATGTGTATGAATGTTTGTATTTGAATGTAATTTGTGTGTATGTTGAGATGCGGGGGTGGGGGGTGTGTCGGATGTGTCTGAATGTTTGTATTTGAATGTATTTTGTGTGTATGTTGAGATGCGGGGGTGGGGGGGTGTGTCGGATGTGTATGAATGTTTGTATTTGAATGTATTTTGTGTGTATGTTGAGATGTGGGGGTGGGGGGTGTGTCGGATGTGTATGAATGTTTGTATTTGAATGTATTTTGTGTGTATGTTGAGATGCGGGGGTGGGGGGTGTGTCGGATGTGTATGAATGTTTGTATTTGAATGTATTTTGTGTGTATGTTGAGAAGCGGGGGTGGGGGGGTGTGTCGGATGTGTATGAATGTTTGTATTTGAATGTATTTTGTGTGTATGTTGCGATGTGGGGGTGTGTGTGAATGTTTGTATTTGAATGTATTTTGTGTGTATGTTGAGATGCAGGGGTGGGGGGGTGTCGGATGTGTGTCGGATGTGTATGAATGTTTTGATTTTAATGTTTTTTGTGTGCTGAGTTGGGGGTGGGGGTTCGGGTCTGTATGGGTGCATGTTTGTGTGTGTGTGCTGAGTTGAGGGGTGGGGGTTTGGGTCTGTATGGGTGCATGTTTGTGTGTGTGCTGAGTTGGGGGGTGGGGGGTTCGGGTCTGTATGGGTGCATGTTTGTGTGTGTGCTGGGGTGGGGGGTTCGGGTCTGTATGGGTGCATGCTTGAGTGTGTGTGTGCTGAGTTCGGGGTGGGGGGTTTGGAGTTGGGGGGGTGGGGGGTTCGGGTCTTTATGGGTGCATGTTTGTGTGTGTGCTGATTTGGGGGGTGAGGGGTTCGGGTCTGTATGGGTGCATGTTTGTGTGTGTGCTGAGTAGGGTGGTGGGGGGTTCGGGTCTGTATGGGTGCATGTTTGTGTGTGTGCTGAGTTGGGGGGTTTGGGTCTGTATGGGTGCATGCTTGAGAGTGTGTGCGCTGAGTTAGGGGGTGGGGGGTTTGGAGTTGGGGGGGTAGGGGTTCGGGTCTTTAAGGGTGCATGTTTGTGTGTGTGCTGAGTTGGGGGGTGGGGGTTCGGGTCTGTATTGGTGCATGTTTGTGTGTGTGCTGAGTTGGGGGTTTGGTTGGGGGTGAGGGGGCCATGGGGTGGGGGGTTTGGTTGGGGGTGAGGAGGCCATGGGGCATAGTGTTTGGTTGGGGGTGAGGGACATATGGGGCATAGTGTTTGGTTGGGGGTGAGGGGGCCATGGGGCATAGTGTTTGGTTGGGGGTGAGGGGGCCATGGGGCATAGTGTTTGGTTGGGGGTGAGGGACATATGGGGCATAGTGTTTGGTTGGGGGTGAGGGGGCCATCCGGCATAGTGTTTGGTTGGGGGTGAAGGGGGCCATGGGGCACAGTGTTTGGTTGGGGGTGAGGAGGCCATGGGGCATAGTGTTTGGTTGGGGTGAGGGACATATGGGGCATAGTGTTTGGTTGGGGGTGAGGGGGCCATGGGGCATAGTGTTTGGTTGGGGGTGAGGGGGCCATGGGGTGGGGGGTTTGGTTGGGGGTGAGGAGGCCATGGGGCATAGTGTTTGGTTGGGGGTGAGGAGGCCATGGGGCATAGTGTTTGGTTGGGGGTGAGGAGGCCATGGGGCATAGTGTTTGGTTGGGGGTGAGGGGGCCATGGGGCATAGTGTTTGGTTGGGGGTAAGGGGGCCCTGGGGCATAGTGTTTGGTTGGGGGTGAGGGTGCCATGGGGCATAGTGTTTGGTTGGGGGTGAGGGCCATGGGGCATAGTGTTTGGTTGGGGTGAGGGACATATGGGGCATAGTGTTTGGTTGGGGGTGAGGGGGCCATGGGGCATAGTGTTTGGTTGGGGGTGAGGGGGCAATGGGGCATAGTGTTTGGTTGGGGGTAAAGGGGCCCTGGGGCATAGTGTTTGGTTGGGGGTGAGGGTGCTATGGAGCATAGTGTATCTAGGGTCAATAAAATATATATAAGTTGATTAAACAGACGAGATACAATAACTAAATAGAAATAAATTATAACAATGGAAAATGTGTAGTACAAAATGTAAGTTTGAAATGCAAATAAAAATCGTTACCCCTCAAAAACATTCTTTTTCCATGTGTTTAGTACAAATTGGGGGTTTAAAAAGCCTCCTGCCACGCCCCGCCTACCGCCCCACCCACATTTACTTTTCGGCCCACTATAGCCCTCATGTAAGGTACTTTCGGCCCTCTGTCAAAATCAGTTGTGCACCCCTGGCATAGAGACTTGTTGCAGTAAAGTGCCTCTTCTACCTCTTTCCTGGAGTGGTGTTCCTTCACTTTAAAGAAGCGCCAACTGTCTGCAGTTTTTGTTCATGCCTGTGTGCTTCGTCCTTGGTGGTGAAGGATTGTCCAACCAAATGATAACGTCATCCTCACTACTCCTACTGTCATGGTCAGACATGTTGCAATGTCAAAGCAGGGAGGAAAATATAAAAGAATACAAATGACAACATGAAAAAGACAATGCTGCAAAAAATGAAAAAGTAAAAAAAAAAAAAATGAAATAGTAAAACAAAAATTAGACAAACTAAACAAATCACAAGACAAAGGAAAATTTGATTTTGTGAAACTGGGAGAAAAGGATGAGGAGATTAAACTGTAAAGTGGCAAAGGTGCTTATAGTTACTCCAATAACCTTTCACCAGCAAGTACAGAAAGCAATGATTAATGTAAGCTATGTTTGTGTGGGTGCAGTGATTATTCGCAGCTACAAACTGCTGTGCCGCCTGATTGAACAGTATGACATGCGCGGATGCCTTTGAATGGTGTGGGAATAGCCGTGTTGATAGAGCGCAACTTTTGATTGGCTGAATCGTTGACATGTGTACAGGTCACATGTAGGCGTGAAGCTGTATTATGATTGGATGATGCATTTTTTGGGAAGAAGAGTAGCCGAGTCAGGATTTGAACGTCTCATTGGCTCATTCGTGTGCGGTGGTTACATTAAGCGGCATGGGCGTAACAGTGTCCAAACTTCGCAAGTGCGATTGGTTCATTTGTTGGCACCGTACAATGTGTGGGCACGGAACCGCAACGCGTGAAACCATTAGCTGCCATATTAGGCGCGAATATGCGTATCCACGTCCAAGGATGCAGACGTTCTAATGGATCATATCGGACTCGCGGATTACCCCTGCCCCTCCTGTTGTATAGAGTAGCCGTGCATGTATCCTTAGTAGACGTGGCTATAAAAAAATATTTAAAAATATATATAATTACATCTACGATATATGGCCAGTAGTCTAGTAAATATTTATTTTTAAATATATTGCACTTACTGTAAGATTTTACTAACTATTCATGAATGGTACATATACATGTAAATACTTTAACAAGTCTCTCTGCACTCACCCCAGACTCCACCAACTGTGTGCACTTGGAAGTCGCCCCTCTTCTGACTGTCTAGGCACTTGCACGTTCCGAATGCATCTTTGCCTGAAGATCGTCTGTCTGTTCTTCCTTGTCTTCACCCCTTAATGTGCACTTGGTAAAACTGCAGAATCGCCATCATGCCTATTTGCTGTATCTAAATTGTTAAATGTATTATATTCACTTACTCTGCCTGTGCAGACTATTATCGTCTCAGAAACTCAAGGACCCAGAGGGACTGTTGTTTTTTCCCCTTGTTCCCACCCTCATTGAGCACTTTGAAACACTGTCTTGTGTGTAGGTGCTATATAAATAAACAATACAATACAATAGCACATATGTAGCCTTAGCCTTTGCTAAGTTGCAGGGATGTTAGGTGAGCAATACCTTGTAACATACCCCTTGAAATTCAGGGAAAGAACTTTAGTTGCAGGAATGTTAAGGTGAGAGCTGTGCCATTCCCTAACTTCTAGCAACACTTTTAACACTTCTACGAACTATCTGCAATTTTTTGCACTGTGTTTTGTTCGCTGACATTGACGAATGTGTGATGTCATCGCAGACTTTCCAGGCAGTGTCACATGACCATGTTCGCTTGCACAGGGTGTGCTGTTATTTTTGTGAATGAGTTTGTGCTTCATGAAGGGTTCTTTGCTTTGTGAACAGTTTGCATTTTCAACTGATCTAGGAAGTTTGAAGTTGAAAATGTACCCTAGCACAGCTCCTAGACCTATTCTTACTGATTTTCAATCTGCAATCAAGGAGAGAACACATGCTTGGAAGAATATTAGCACAACTGCCATTTAACTTCAAAAATGGCATCAGCCAAGGTCATTCCTCCTTCCCAGGAGTCACCACCACCAACACCTCCTCCAGATGCAGGGCATAGACAACAAACACAGCTCAATGATGCAGAAAAGAATCAAGGGGACCAGGAATATGAGATAGAGGAAATGCCTACCTCCAACATCCAGAGAGAATCATGGGTCTGGCGCTTCTTTACCACCGTTGGGAGTGTTCCAAAGGCTAAGGCTATCATGGTCAAATGCACGGAGTGCAAAATTGTACTCAGTTGCGGACATCCTGGCCAGTACTCCTACGGGACAACCTCCAATGCACGTCACACCAAATCCAACCACCGGGATGCTCTGAGAGGCTGTTCCTTTCTCAGGTATTAGTAGGCTGTCTTCCTCTACCTCATCTTCCTCATTCAATACTGCCACCACACAGGCTACTCCTGTGGGGCACAAAATACCACAAGCTACCTTGCAAGCCATAAAAGAGTCTGTTGATCCATATCTTTCCATGTCAACAGTACTCTGTATATACTGCAACACATCACTCTGAATGGGGGGAGAAGTTTCGAATTACTTACGAGGCTGTAATTAAGGAGCATGAGAAATACTGCCCCCTACCTTAGATTTATTGCACGCTGAACATCTTCCCCTGTTCACCTGGCCCTCCATATATGTGGTAGGTACCCCTTCCCTTATTTTCCTCCCCACCTTACTTCATGACCTCTCCTGCAAAAAAAGACAAACATTCAAAATCAAATACCACCAAAAAAGGTTAATTCAGGAACCACCTTTCACAGAAAAAAATTGAAGTTAAAAAATAATCTTATACACTCCATCTATTTTACATTTTTTGATAAAGTAGTTAGACTCATGCTAATGGGACTAATGGACACTTTTATAATCCAGAAAAAGAAAGAAGCACAGAAACAATGTTCTGTCCCAAATACTTTTCTCTAGCATACAATCAGAGCCATAGTCAATGGACCTTCATGACTATCCAAGGTCTGCGCAGGCCCCTCTATAGGCGATGCATCATTAAAAAACCTTGATTGCATGTGCACACCATCACACAAGACATCCTGTCTACCCTTTTTACAGTTATGTTTGTAACACCCCCTCATTTCCTGCTTTCAAACGGTCACAGATCTATCCACCATTCAGTTCAGAAAACTCTCCATATATCCCTATCAACACCATAAATTTCTGCACACCTACTGCTACTTAAGAATGTTCTAAACATATTTTGAATCTGCATTTTCCTTGATTATCTAAAAGAAATGAACACACTGCAGTTATAAATGCACATATGTATTGTGCAGTAAGAGAAGTGCATGAACGGAAAGAGGACTAGGGCCACTGGCTAACTGCTCAGGCAGAGGAGTCCCAAGGGTAGGGTACACAGCCGCCAGGAGGTAGACCCGCAAGAACAATACTGAAGGGGGGAGGTGTACTGGTGTTGGCTAGATATAGGGCCTGGAACCTGTGAGGTTCATGAGGGACCAGGCCAACACTGTGGCAGTGTTATGAGTTAGCAGGGAAGGGATTAAATGAAACAGGAAAAGGATAGGTAGGAGAAAAACAGGGCACAAGTGTCGCAATAAGAAAGATCTCTGTTTTACTAGCGTTGAGCCAGGAATTGTTAGCTGCACACAATGCCTCGATGGTGGTAAAACAATCAGGGATAAAATATTAGGAGAAGAAATTAGTTGAGGGAAGTTTAAAGAACGCTGTATGTCATTAACATAACACTGGAAATAAGGAAAGAAGAAAGACATCAGGTGAGCCAGAGCTACGAAATAGATATTGAAGAACCATAATCATAGGATAGAACCCTAAAGTACTCTGCAGGTAGACAGTGAGGTGGTGGAGTATAACTGGCCCATTTATAGCTAGGCAGGGCTGTTAGTGAGGAAAACAGGACAGCCAGTCCAGTGCCCGGTACATGATGCTAAATGTATCATGTCACCATTTAATGAGGATATAATGGTTGACCATGTGAAAGGCGAAGGAGGCATCAAGGAGCACTATCCTCAATTTACTAGAATCATAAATACCATATACACTTCAATTATATCATTCCACCATATTACAAATAATGTATACTCCCCCCAGTACAATTACTATACACTTATTATTATGTGTGTGTGTGATTTTAAGAATCTGGCAACTGGCCACAGCCACCACAATATAATTTAACCATATAACAAGTTCATACAATACAGCTTCAAATAACAAAACTCACTCAGAACCCTCTGCCATCCAAATGATGTCCACAGACACCAACATGGACCACAGACTAGGTGGCCTCTTCAAACAATGTTTTCACCTTGAAGAACAGCACCTTGTCAAATGTATTCCACTACCCCACCCTTTCCAGGCCCTCTTTCAGCCACCAAATAACCCCAAATGTGTTTTCTAAACTGTTTGTTCACAGCATTGGCCACATACTATTGCGGTGTCCACGGACTCAGCGGCACCTTCATGCACTTTTTTCACGTAAGAAAATAGCTCCATATCAACGTTATTCCACTGCTCCACCCTTTCCAGGCCCTCTTTCGGCCACCAAATAACCCCAAATTTGTTTTCCAGATGTTTTCCCCACCATGCTAACCGCGGAGACCGGTCGCTGTCCGAGGGTCCAACATGGCGAACTTTTAAATAAATATGACGCACCTTCCGGTTTTCAGCATCGAATCAGCGGGCATGTACTATGTCCGTGGACATCACACAGTCCCCTGATTGGAGGAAATGAGGCCACGGACCAGACCCAGATTTCACTCATTTTTTTGGACCTACTATTTGGTCATTTTTAAAGAAACAACTGAATGGATTTACTTTCAGGAACAAGCCGCCACTCCTGGTGCAAATTTGGTGAAAATCCATCAAGCGGTTTGGGCTGTAGGCGCAAGCAAAATTCATTTCCATTGCCCCTATGAGGATTTCTACACATTTTGGGACCCCCCCCTATGACATTTCCTCCCTGGATGAAACCACACCAAACTTTGAAGAATCATCCAGATGGGCCATATACTTTATTTGCAAAGTTTGATGAGGATTCGTCCAGGGGGGGCAAAGTTATAAGTCACTCAAAAAGTGTTCCTTCTATGGGCCTCATCACGACCTCGGCAGTAACCCTTAAATCCGGCAGTTGCGGTATTACCGGTGGATTTGAGGGTCCGCCGAATCAGGGCCTCGGCGGATTTCAACCCAGCTCTGAGCTGGTGTGAAATCCGCCGAGAATTCGCGCTATTACCGCCGGCGGGAAATCCGCTGGCAGTAAGAGCGCAAATTTTCCCCATTGAGCCCAATGGGGAATGGGGCATTCCCGAATGGGCTCAATGGGGAATGGGGATTTACTTTACTGCCGAACTCGTGATCCGGCGCTATTAGCGCCGGGGAGTTCGGCGGTAGGGCTAATACCACCGGCTGTAATACCGCCAGCGTTACCGCCCAAGTCCTGATGAGGCCCTATGAGTTGAGCAACTTAACCATAACTACAGGGCCCATGCCACAGGCCCTGTAAAATTACATTTCCTGAAGAAAGCATGTAAAAATATTCTACAATTTAAATATATGTATATGTATATATGTTGTACATGTGTGTGTGTGTTGAACCCACCCATCTTTATGATAGTTTCTCATGACCATACAACTTCTGAAAAAGAAATGCCTGCCTGCGATGTATGATATTTGAGAAAATAATAATATCTGTCAACATATGTGCATGTGTGCAAAAGTATTAAACTTTTGAAGGGATGGATCCTGGCACAAGTAACCCCTGATTCAGAGGAATTGATGAGTGAATGTGGGAAGCTACTGATTTACTCGGCAGAACTCTCCATTCTCTGTTGTGAGGGGGCTAAGGCATATGGGATGGGGATGGTTCAGGCGTTCTCTGATGTGCATACCAGAGGGTAGATGGAGCAGAATACCTTGGGCTCACTACCCCCTCTGAGACATCAATGCCTCAAGATTGTAATAGGAACTATAGTTCGAAGCTAGCTCTAACAAGGACTGCCAAAAATCATGAACCAAACCATAAGATTTTGAATAGGCACCGCAAAAGAGTTTTTGGACTAACATTGCCAACAGAGCGCAATGGTTTTTCATCATGTACTTACCAACTTGGAGGAAAGAGACTGCAGAATGACAGTTAACCACAAAGTCAGCAGGAAACTTTGCTCCAGATTTCTAGGAGATCGTCAGTGGATGCTAAATTCTGCAGAGCCACAATATGGCAGTGTCATCACTGGCCCATTTCAATCTACAGACCTGACTAGTGAAGACAATGCAGCATTTAATCAACAGAACGTGCTCCCTAGTCATTAGGTTAAGGGAGAATTGGGGAGACAAAAGAGAACAAACCAACCAAGAAAGACAAAACAACCCACCAGGGGCAGAGCCAATTATAAGTAATGTTGGAGGCACAAACACCATCATAGTGGTTTAAAAAGGTCAAACACAATAGATGTAAGTGTGACAGATGTGGAGGAGACAGATGGGTTCTTCGCTGATCCATTGGGAAGTAGGGATGACACTGCCTGGCATGAGGTAGCCTCTCTGCTGGGAACCGTGGAGAATGTTAGGGAGAATTTGCCATAATGGCTAATTTCCCTTACCTACTGAGTCCCACAGCAGCTTTGCTGGATTTCTAGGATTTCTTTTTTTCACCTGGTAAGAGTGTGAGCCTTTTTTCCCACTCTTACATGTGTTTTGCTGTGTGTGTTTAACATATTTGTGTTCATAGACTGTGGAGCCTCGCATACTCCACAGGCATCATCTTTTTACTGTGTGTTACACAGCACCTTTAGTGCAGGTACACAGGGTTGTTTTTTTCAGACTTCCCAACTCAGACTCCATTTTCTGGGACTGACTACTGTCTCCCAGAACATGTAAAGTTGCCATTGACTATATTAGTCTTTTCAAATTCACAGACCCAGTACAAACTATTTTACATAGAGTTCTGGAAAGGGTTAATAGTTATCCCTTTTTGTCTGTTTCTCATGGAATATTATTAGTTCCCCTTTCTTTAAGATTTGGCTGGTGGCAGTGGTATCTACCCTATTTTTTGTACCGCAGTCTATTTAAACAGCCACGGTACTGTTTTAGGCTAAATTAGCAGCCTTGAACTATAAACCCGCTGGACCCCATTTATTTTATTTTGGTTCGGGCTGGGTTTATTCACCATTTCATTTTATAAAGGTCTTTCTCGTGTTTTACTCTGCGCACAAAACCAGGTTTGGTTCCGTTGTTCGCCGTCCTTTGGCAGGCTTCTGCACAGAAGCCCTCCTGTGGCGCATGAATGTCTGAGGGGGACAGGATGTGAGGGAGGGGTTTGAGACTCCCTGCACAGGGTCTCCTGGAGACCCATGTCGCACTCTGTATGATTGGCTGTGGTGACTGCCCCGCCGGGACAGCCACCCTGCTGTGTGATTGACAGCCAGGCTGTGTGAATGGGGGAAAACTGCATAAAAAGCAGGTCTCTGGGACTCAGAAGGCAGAGTCGCCACTGGATCGAGAGAACCGAATGGAAGCTGACAGAAGAGGACCTCTACCATGACTGAACCTCCCGGTGAAGCCCTGCTGCGGGTCCGAATCTTCAAACTTCAATGACAGGTAAGATCTGCAAGGAATAATCTCCCCTTGAGCTGACGGGACCAACCAGTTCGCCAAACTGCAAGCCAGGCCTCCCTCCTTTGGTCGAATTTGCTGTGCGCAGCTACAGTGAACCGGATAGCCAAGAGGACCAGACCCATCTTGGGTTTTAAGGAGCGCACCTTTTATTCGTTGCTTTGATCTGCTGCTGGTTTCTTCCCTGGGCAGTGCAGGACCCTCCAGTCTCCCTACTTCGTGTCAGTCTGACAGTCGCTTCAGGAACCGAAAGCCTGCAGGACCTGCCAGGAACCTCTGCCTCAGCTATAGCCTTCTTCTTCATTTAAGGTACTGTTCAAACCCAGTTGTTCATTCCGTCCGACCGCAGTGAAAGTGTTTGAAACCTTTCGCCAATCCGAGGGCTTGTCCTTCTCTATTCTTTAAAGTAACTTTTCGTCCGACCAACTTCGTTCTGAACTCTTGACAAAGACTTAACCACAAACTACCCTGAACTGTGTGATCCCCTGCAAAGAATTTTGCCCATTGACTTTGACCCAGGCCTCTTGATTTGATTTTCTCACTGTAGTTACTTTTTCTAGATTGCCCTGCTTACTTACTTGTTGGTACTGCTCAACTTTTGTCTAACCTTGTCTTTGCCTCCCATTTAAATTGCTGGAGTGCCATTTTGCTCACACGTCATGTTGAGCTTAACTTGTCCAGAATCTATTGGGTGCGGTGTAGTGTATTAAGAGTGTGATTTTTCTGCTTTACTTTGGTGAATTGTTTTACAACCGATGTGTAAATAAATGTATATTCTTTTACTCAGAAACCTTGAGTCAGTGTTTGTTTGAACCATAGTAATTGCGGTCCTTTGTGTAACTATTGATGCTGTTCACTTCTTGAGATAAGTCTGGCTGCTCAGCCATTGCTTCCACTTTATTGTGTAGTACGGGCTTGTGCCAAAGGTGAATTTGTACTGTCACTTGTAGTCTTAATTGTGTGTGGTTTTCCCAAAGGGTACTGCACATGATTCTGCCTAACAGAGAATCAAATGAGTGGTTTATGAATGCCGAGAATACACAGGTCCTGAAAAGTCCTGTTTAAGAATGCAAATAATCTACAGGGCCTGGAGAGACATAACTGTAAATACTGAGAGTCAGGAAGCACCAGAGAGACATATCTGTGATCATGAACATTGAGAACCAAGAGGTCATTAAAAGGCCTGACAGTGATTCCTACGATGTGGGATGTTTCAACCCACTAGTCCAGGCCCTGCAACATTACTGTGCATTGCTTGCATCAGGAACATCAGAATGGCTGCCAGAAAGCATGCTGCTTGCTAAAAATCACTCAAAAGTGCGCAGTAAAAATCAGAAAAATAGGCCGCCATCCACTTTTGCCTATCTCAGTGGAGACAGGAGACCACTGCCAAAAACCATCAACTGGCTGCCCACAGAGAAAGGCTGATTGCAAAAGAAACAGAGCTGTGTGAAAATCTGTTTTTCTTGGTTGTCAAATTTGCAATAATCATGCCTCACAAACCACCCAAAAGACCCAACCTCCTTAATGGGTGTTAAAGATAATTCTACTTCAAGAATCCACATACATACAATGTCCACCGAAGTACACTTATCAGAAGAAAGTCCACATTGAAGATTGCTTGCTTGGAAAATTAAGTTGAAAATGGGTGCAATACTGTTACTCACCTCCGTCAGACGCTGGCGATCTTTAAATCTGACAGGTGAAACTTGTGTCTTAAAAGCTAAATATGCCAAAGAAGGGACTTCCATCAAATGCAATATAGGTGCCACACATTGATTTTCATGTTGAAAAAGGCTGGAATTGAAGATATGTTTGCTTATTTTAAATTTGTAACTTTAATTTCCACAAAAGAACAATGTTACAATTTACTGTAAGGTAACCTGATTCAGCTAAACTTCCAAGAGGTTTCCCACACTGAGTTACAAAGACATTCCAAACCATTTACCCAACAAAGGAATCTTCCCCCTGCTCTCTGCTAAGAAACTGGCAGGCTGGTGTGAAAGGAACTGGGAGGGGGACTTTTGGTCTGTTGTCCTGCTATCAGACAAAGGACTCCTTTGAACTGAATGGAAATGCTAATCTGGGGCGTCAATAGAAACCAGCCCTGGCAGGAAGGAGCTCAAGTTACTCTCTGGATCAGCCAAGACCTTGGAGGCGGGCCAGACTGAAAATGTGGATTTGAAACTGGAGTAAATATATGTTTAAGGAAAAGACTTATAAAATATTGTACCGAACTGACAAAAATATGAAACTTAGAGATTATTAAAATGAAAAGGTCGCTCACAGTTTAAAACTAATCTGGAATCTGTGCGATGTTCTGAGACTGAACCACGAAAATGTTAACATTGTAGCTATTGTGATTATGCTATGAGGATGAAAATGTACAGAAGTATGCCCAGATGGTATGTGTAAAACATTGTACAGATCCGAAAAGCGCGAAAAACTGTCATTTGTGAACCAAAACTCGTAGGAACATGAGACTTTGACAGAAACGTACCTTAGTCAATCTATCATGTAAATATGTATTATGAACAAGTTGTACATATTGTAAATATGTGTTTTATGAAAAATAAGATATACTGTACAGAGACAAAGGGGAGGTTCTCTCCCTTAGCCATAAACATGATACATCATGACATATCATGACACACTGTTCCTTTCTCAAATAAGGAAAGGGGGAATTCTTTGACCTATCAGATCCTTAGAGGGTTGGGCATAGACAATCAGCCTCCCCACCCACTTTGGAAAATGGATAAATAGGGACTGTTGAGGACCCAGAAAGACACATTCACTCATCACTGATCCACTGGTGAAGCACCCTGCAGGAAGATCCAGACTCCAGAACCAGACTCCAGAACCCTGAAGCAGAGGCCTAAACCAAAAAGCTGAACCCTTTTCAGCAGGCCTTTAAAAAAATCTTGCGACCTGATTTTAACCCCTAAACTTCCACAAGGCCTAACCTAACCATTCAACAGCCTGGCTGAGCTGTTTTGCTGCTTCTGGCCAAGAACCCAAGATCCAGAACTGTCCAGCAGAGCTGTAACCCAGAACCCATCAGATCCAGTCCTAGAGGCCGTGCAGACCAGAGTGCCTTGCTGAGAGCAGAACCAAGCGCCTGCGACCTGTCCGGTGGTGAGTGAAGTCCAGGCCAAACCTTTGACCAGATCTTTGACAGGCCCATTCCATTCCAAAGCCATAGTAGTGAGTATTTAGTATAGAACTGTCCATAGCTATCTCTTAGTTTAAAGTAATCCTATTCAATCCATTTCAACCAATCCAGAACTGCATTATAGAATCTTGTGTCCATCCTGAATCCATTTCATTATATAGTCTGTGATAATTGTAGTGATAATCATCTATGCGCTGATATTTTTCTGAAGAAAGTCAAGTGTCCTGGCAGACAGAAGTCAGAGCGGAAGGCGCCCTGTTCTGGTGGCTGTCCCGTTGGGTGTCTTGCACTTTCATAGCCCCTTAGTCTAAGTCCATCTTGGTTCATCATCTTTAAAGCGCATCTTTCATTTTGAAATCTTGACTATGTTTCTGAAAAATCTACCTTCATTAAAACCTCTGCCGCAAATTTGCACTTGGCTCAATTTCACTCCATGTAAAACCGCTATTTCTTGCTTTGAACTTCTGAATTTCGTTTCCCATCTGCTAATCATTCTACAATCACTGCTGTTGACCTGAACCAATCCAAAGCCACTCTCACTAGTTCCGAACACAATTTAGTGAATTAAAGTCATTTTAGCATTTTTCCCATTCAATTCAAACCACATTTTAAAGCATTTAACCTGTTTAAAATCAGCCCTGTATCTCCAAGCTTGCTGGGGGGATCGGGATTGAAATTGCAATTGTTGATTGTTATTCCTGATACCTGTGTGCCCTCATTCCATCTCTTGATATTGCGTATTGGGGGGAGTGAGTAACAGGGGGAAAGAGTGATTATATTGTCTTTGGTTGAATTCATATCAAGTTTTATTTCTCTGTTGTATTCTTTTCTATCATTGCATTTCCTTGAACCCATACAAAGTATTCTCTGCTACATTAATCTTCCTATTCCTACTCCTAATTGATTAAAGAGATTGTTGCTATTGTCATATTACCCATTGCTGATCATTGCATAAATATTCATAAGTGTGATATTCAGATATTGTTCATATTCATAAAAGTTTGATATATATATTGTGCAATTCTTCAAATAAATCTTTTAATTTGCAAAACAAACCTATTTCTTGGTTCAGTGAGACCGGGGGATTCAAAGAGAGGGGCGTTATATAAGGGTACATCATCCAGAATTAAAATAACTTTTGACATAAAAATATATAAATAAGGGTTTCCATTGGGCATACCATACTAGGCATTGACTTAGTTGGAGTGCTGGATTGAAATCACTAACAACGAATGTCAAGTCTTTGGAGAGGTTGACATTGTGTTACACTTGGAAGAGTCTTCACAGGCGACCATATTTGTCTGTGTTTATTGAATATGGCTGGAAATGTACAGACTATGTTTTGTAAACTACTTTTTGGGCCAAGGTTTGGTATATTTGTGCTTAAGCATAGGGTTATCCAGGAGGGTAAAGGACTTGCAAAGACTGGGATTGGATCTTTATGTTTGCCACTTCTTTTGAACATTGTTTCTTATACTAGGGTGTCCCCAGAGAGGCAATGACCCCTTCAGACTTGGTTATAATTCTTATGATTTTAGGAAACCAGAGCCTAAGCGGGGGAATACCATAGACACCCCTTTTTGTGTTATTCCTGCCTTCATACTATTTCATAGAGCCATTCCTTATGATTGGTAGACTTGCCCCTACCTCGTGTAGGCCTTTGGTCTAACCCCATTTTTGGCATGTTAAAAATAAATAAACGTTAAAGACCATAGATATTCCCGTCATTGGTATCATTGCTTAATGGTCATGCTCCATGCACTGTTATGGGAGATGGGTGATCACAGGTTCAAAGAGCTGTTCAATGAATCGTCAGGAAATTAATACTAGGAAAGAATAAATAATACCTTTGAGAAAAGTGCTAGAGAGGAGAGTTTGAAACCGGCAAATGTCAACGTTTTTGATGTGCAGCCATTTTCACAGAAGATATTTTGAAAGACAGGGCAGTAGGGTGACTAATTGATCGGGATGCCCTTCACAGGATTGTAATATCCAGCAGATGTATGGCACTGATCTACACTGTTCACTGTGACAGAATGGAAGAGCGCTACAATTGGGAAAATAATCCCAGGCAGATGTCAGATGTGCATAGTACACATGACAAATCAGAAAGAGGCATCTGCGGTACAAACACTTCGATGTGTGAAAGGGAACATTCTTCTGAGAATTTGAGGGAAGGGGAATGCTCCCACTTTGGACTCATGGGAGGAAGAAATAATGTGATTAGCATACTATGATTGACTAATGTACAGGGAACAAGAAACAGAATTGGACATCATAGTGGCATTGGCACAGTTCCTCAAAATGGAATTAGTAAATGTTATACTTGAGCACACTAAGGTACAGGACCACTGTAGACCATTAGCTCACTCTGGCCACTCTAGAAATCTAGAATGATATCTTGACTCACTTAAAGCTTGGATAAATTTGAGGAAGCATCAAAGGGGATAAAGATTCATTAATCTAAAGACTGATAAAGAGAGGAGGCACACATATACATTGGGCCTCATTCCGACTCAGGCGTTAAGGGGTTTACGGCGCCGTAAACGGCGCCGACCCTTAACGCCTGATTACAAGGTTCCCTTTGCGGGGTGGCTGTTTAACGCCTGCTTTTTGCAGGCGTTAAAAGCCATGCCGCAAAGGGACCCTGGCGATAATTACGGCACGTAATTTACGGTGCCGTAATTATCGCCTTTCCCCATTCCCATTATGCCCTATGGGGCAAAAATGGGAATGGGGAAGGGGCCATTGGTGAATGTGAAATTACCGCCCCACTCACCTTGGAATGGGGCGGTAATTCCGCCATCCACCATGGCGGAATTGCAACCTTAGCGGCATGGACCATGGTGCTAATAGCACCATGGTCCTCCGCCAAGGTTGTAATGAGGGCCATTGTATTCCTTAACTCAGGAAAAGTGAAACTGGGCTCGTAATAGAGCCCCTTGAAAACAAAATAGCAATGTCATGATCTAGGGTATATATATATATATATATAGGAGATACCAAAAACAACACATGACGTGGCCATATAAACAGATGATTCGTATGCCTGAACATCCCATCATTACAGGCTGATATCCTACATGTTTTTAAGTCTTTGTAGCTTGAGGAATCTTTCCAAGCACCTGGACATGTTTAGTGGTTAAGCCCCTCCTGAAGAAAACTTTAAATCCCACCATCTGGATAATTTCCATAAAATATCCCAATATCCCAGAAGCATTTTCTACAAAAACAGCTGAAACCAGTGGTGGCACCTCAAGTATGGGCATGTACTAAAAGATGCAAGCTATTAGACACGGCACAATATAGCTTCATTCCTTCTCGTAGAACAGAACACATCACCACACCAATGCTTGGCATACTAAGTGAAATGTTTGATAAAGGTCGCTCCGGAGTACTGATTTTGCTCAACCTGTCCTCAGCATTCGACACTGTCCACCATTCTATACCAGACTTGAAAGTCAAGATTTCTGGGGACCAGCTCTCAAATTGATACATTCATTTTTAATTTAATTTACATTTTTAAAGCGCTCACACAGCCCGCGGGCATCGAGGCGCTGTTACAGGAATTTGTTGGGTTTTAGTTGCGTATTTATAATGCGCTTAAACATCCAGAGGTTTCTAAGCGCGGACCCGGAAATCGAACATGCATTGCTTTGTGTCGTCTTGCTTCCAAGGCCCGCACGTTGCCGCTGAGCTATCCTCCCAGATCACTCACAATTGATACCCATATTTCCTTTTTTCATAAACCCTACCTGCAACCAGTGAGGTACCCCAGGATTCTGACTTAGATTCAGTCCTGTTCAACCTCTACTTTCACCCACTAATACATGTAATCCAGTGCTCCAGGTTTGTTTTCTTTAATTATGCTGACAACACACAATAATCCTGGTTGAACTAGATAAGGCAGACAAGTTAAGAGATCAGCTACTATCCTTTAACGAATGGATGGACCTTAACTACTTGAAAATAAATCCAGCGAAGACAGAAATTCAAAATTGTGAATGACAGACAAAATCGCTGCAACCCCGTCTTTTGGCTAAAGACATTTAGCCCATGACTAAATAAAACCCCATGCATTAATCTGGTTAATTAGTTCATCCTAAAGAACCAGACAGCGGCCTTTTCAAAATATTGCTTCTTTCCTCTTAGGAGAATTAAACACATATTTCTGCTACTGTCATTCCCACCTCAGGTTGATGTCATGAATGCTGCCTTTATCTTTCTACCCTCGGCCCACCCTATTCAGTCTGTTAACTCTTTGCTATGTGTTAACTGACTGAAATTGAGCCACTCAAAGATGTATTTGCATCTCATCAATGTAGTTCAAAAGGTCTGGATGGAGTGTCTCGAGCCTCACTCCAAGTCAGATCCATTGAGGAGCTTAGATCTCTCCCTATTATCCAAAGTGAGCTCGGTCATCAGATCCTGCGCCTTCATTGTGGAATGTATTCTCCAACTACTGCTCTTTCCCTGCTTTCTCAACAGAATTACATGTGTTAGCACCTTGACATCCTCTTGAAGTCTCTATGATGACAGCAGTTAACGGTGTGGCCAATCTTGCAAAAGGTAGCAACTTCAACATGTCCAAAACACTGAGGCCATTGTGCTTCCTCATCTGTATCATCGGGACACATCTCTTCAGATTAGTCTTCTTTCAATTGGATTCATTTTACAGAGGAACACAGTTTAAGGTTGCTTGAATTCTACAGAAAGTGTTTATAGGCAAGTGCATTAATATATTGTCTTCAAATTCATTCAAATTCAAATTCATTCCTGAAAGCCCTTTCATGTGGCAGTGTTAGGCAAATGCTATAGTAGTCCATCCTTCAACGATTATAGAGGTGGAACTTTCTCATCTTTTAGCACCTAGTTATGGAATCCCCACCAGTTTCAGTTAAGCACACAACTTTTGACGTCTTGGCTCCTGGCCACTTGGAATCCAATTAGAATCCAATTCCTTTGGGTCTCAAATCCGCCACATCACTGGCTGATTTTAAAAAGAAATTAAAAACATTAAGGCTACGTAGCCTGCTCACTTAACTTCTGTCAGCGCCCTTTTCACTCTGATGCTTTGTTGCTTGTTTGTTCGTTGTGTGTTCTTTTTTTATGTTTTCTGTGCGCCTTGAGGCCCTCGGGTGATGTGGTGTGTTTTTAATAATTGAAATAAATAAATAACCCCTTTTAAGTGTACGACGTTTATTGAAGACTTAGTCCTTCCCGAAATAACAACATCCCGTAGACCCTCACTTCTTCTTGCAGCTCATCTAATCTTGCACTCGTGTTCTGAGGATGTCAGTGGCAAGCACACCTCCCTTGCATGTAAAGGAAATACATTAGCAATACATTTCCCACACATTTCAGAGTGTAGACCCCTTATAGATTGTACATATCTTCAGCTATGAAACCCTGATGCTCAAACATGCCTGAGGGTGCATGGTTATTCTTGGGGCACCAAATATTAAACTGAGTTCTTATTTCTTTTTTTGGAAATAGCTAAGAAAGTTATTTATGTGGCATAGGTGCTTGAGCAGCCTACTGTAACCACGGTGCTTAGGCTCTAGGAACCCCTGCCCAACACTTCTCGTGTTATAGGAATAACACAAGATGCCTGGCATTTCCATTAGGATGGCTTCTCAAATTACATTTTTAGTGGGTTTAATCAAAGCACCCATTCCAAATACATTCCTACAATCTGGCCCCCTCCATAAGGAGCTATACAATAACCAGGCTCCTATCAGCACTCACCTTCCACGCACATCTCCTGTATATCATACCTGCCCTCAACCAGGGCTGCAACCCACTCAAGTGTCTCTACTCTTGCACAACTCCTCTGAGTTTGTTTATTTGATTTAGTTGGATGCAATTTCTGTGCTGTCTTCTTCAAGCCCTTCTGAGACACTCAGACTCCCCCAGCCACGAGCAGCACCCACAGATGCACTAACGATACATGCATGTATACGCCATACAACTTACTCTGGTCCACGTTCTTACATCTGTCTTCTCAGAAAACACATTCTGCTTCCTGAAATGTTTTACCTGTAACCTCTCACACATGCCCATTTAAAGCACGAGATAATTCTACTTTACACTATTTGCATCTAGCCATCAATGTGGCTTTGGATGAAATGGATGGAATTCATCATGCTGAGAAAGTGGCAAATTCGGAGCAAAATTCAGCTGCAGTGCAAAATTGGCTTTCTCATCTGACGTTTCACCTTTTCCCAAGAATTTAGTTTTTGCCCATTTCTTGTTCATGTAGAGGTTTTCTCCTAAACGTCGTGGAAAATGCACCTAATTATGGGCCAACAAAATGAAATTGGGGGCTGGGGAGTGGAATGTCTTTAAAAATGGCGAATCAGGAAATAATCTACTCCTCCTGCAAAGCTAAATTGGAGGGGAATAACACAAATTGCATTTTGCCAATGGTCATTTCTCAAAACATCAGTTACACTTCATGCAACACTTTCTTTATAAAAGAATTCCAGCTATCTGTTGTATCCTACCCTAAACACAACCACACAGCACCTTTTTCACAGGAGACTAGAAATGACACATCACATACAAAGCAGGAAACCCATGCTATTAAAATGCATTGCAGCCGAGAGTCATCGTCCATACCTCGCTGCAGAACATTGGTGTAAAAAATAATGCCAGGGGAGGGAGAGGCTACAACATATGGTGAGAACGCCTTGAGTTTCCTGCCAGCCAGATCCATGCGAAGACTCTTGTGCAATCTGCAGAGCCCTGAATAATGGGGCTCCCCTGCACCACATAGGATGATGCAGGGGTGTCTGTTATCTACCAGCCACAAAACGAAAAAAACAAAAAAAAAACAAATTCAGATCATGAACAAAATTGGGGAATCCAGTAAAACCAAGATTCCCTGGAGAGAGGGCGGGCAAAGGAGTGGCAAAAGCAGAAATAGAGTGAGAACTGCGCTAAATTAATTATAAGCTAAATGAGTTACACACTTTTGGCTAGTGAGACAAGGGAGAGAAAGACTGAATGAGAAACAGAGGGAGAAAGAAAAATAAGGGAGGAGAGAAGGGCGGGGCAGGGAAAGGGCATAGCTAAGCAGAGAGAAGGGGGCACACCTACGCAAGGAAACAAGATAAGCAGAGCAGAGCAGTCATTGGAATTCCGTGGGATACTCACTAGCACAGGGACAACAATGGCCATTATTTTACTTGGTATCCAGCGTATCTGACAGCCATTCTTCATCTGATGAGCATCACTTCTAGCGCCGCAAACACATTTCTGGTGGAAAAATACACGCATTGACACCTAGCAATGAATCATTCTCTTAGATACTGTAGAACATCACACGTGTGATACTGTAGCAAATGACATGTTTTGAAGATTCTTTAGTTTTAGGGTGTTTTTGAAACTAGTTTGTAAAATGCCACGTGTTGCACCATTTAAAAGAAAATAATCTTGTTGGCGTATCCCACGAGTCTCCCTGCGGGGTCCCTACTCATGATGGTTTAGTAGTAAGGATCTGCTCACAAGTCCCATAATATGGAGAACTGACCACATTCATTGATGGGCAATTGTACAGAAAAGCTGCTGGCAGGTGTGGGCTGGGCTACAGGGAACCTTGGAAATGTCCCAGTGAACCTCTGCCCCAATGGACTCTTGTGTGGTGTCCTATGTGTTGGTCTCCTCTTATCCTCTCCCCAATACACCCACATATCTTCCTTCCAGCTCCACTCATCTCCTACATCCATTTCAAGTAACGTATTTGGTATAAAGCTTTCAGGATGTTATTCTCCACTCTTAAGAAATAAATGTCAGTTTTATGATATGTTTAGCTGTCTTGCAATCCTGATATAGAGGCACATGCACTTTAATTTTCACTATTTGGAGCAATTTTCTTGTGGGTGAACCCCTCAAACCCTACCTAAAAGGATTGTGCCAGCTTGCACAGTGTAATATGTGGACACTTTCAAAACATTTCCAGAGCCACTTTTTGTTTCCAGTTCCCCCTGGCTACTGTCACATTTAAAGACCTAAGTGGGACTGTTCTGAAAGACAGCCACATGCACATTAATACACCAAGGGACAGATACATTGAATTATCTGCGTGGAAAATCGGGACATTTTGTGCCAAACTGTGTTTTAGCAGAATCCTGTGCAGTTCCCTTGGGGAACACTGCAAGAAGATTAAGACTACGGGAGTAAGCAGTAAACCCAATTGGTAGCAGTCTGCACCACCCAGATTTACCTGGTAGCCATGGCTGAGCAGTCAGACTTCTCTCAAGATGAGTAGGGCAGTATACAGAGGATACACAATAGGGCTAAAAACACAGTAGAGCAAGCAAACACTAACCGGAGCCTGGTATCAAAAGTATATAATTATTTAATTAAAACACACTTTAGGAACTACACTAAGCACTATATATCAAAGCAAGTTCAAACACAATCAGAACAAGTATACAAACCTCCCTTAATAATTATTAGACAAGTCTAGGTCAAAACACCACTATATGTAAAAGCAGATGTGAGCGTGTAACTTAGATGGCACTCCAATAATTAAGTTAAAGGGAGAGAAAAAGGCAAGTCATGAAAATAAAACAGTTCCCAACAATTTTCTAAGACCACAGCAAGTTAGTGAAGGCAGAGTCTACTGTAGAGCCAAAGTTCATAGGCCAGGCCCACTTTAAATGGAGCAAGGCGAAATGTGCCCAAGATCACAGAGTTTAAAATGCACTAAAGTCTTTGCAAAAATGTTCAAAAGAGGTTGGTTCGATGTGAAAGGTAAAGTTAGAGGGTCTGGGGGCCAACCCAGTGAAAGCCAAGGATTTAAGGGTCACATTTAGCAAACCTAAGAAAGGGAGGCCAGGCGGAACACAGTACCTTAAAGAGTGAGGAAGTTCCAGCGGTGGCAGGTGTTCCTGGCAGCAAGTGCAGTTCATGGTTTCGACCAGGGGAAGAGAAGATCTCGTAAAGGAGGAAACTTGGAGTCTTTGCACTGCCCAGGGAAGAGACCACCCGCGGAGTTCGTTCAGTTAAAGTTAAAAGGTGCGTTCCTTTTATTCACAGTCACAGTGGTGAAGCTTGGCTATCCGGCCGCCGGGGTGCTTGGCATGGGCGATTCGACCAATGGACATCCTGGAAGGCGAATGGCGAACTGGTTGTCCCCACCAGCTCAAAGGAAGAAGACTCTTACAGCAGAAGATATTCTCTTGTCGTCGGGAAAGTGGTGAGGTCGTTGCAGCAGGGCTCCACCGGTGGTGTCGTCGTTGCAGATGGCTCAGCTTCTCTCCTATTCGGATTTATTAGGGCCTGTGGTGACTTCTGAAGTTCCAGTCCCAAAAGCCCTGCTTTTATGCAGAAAAACCCCCATTCAACAGCCTAGCTGTCACTCATACATGCTAAGTGGTGAGCCGGGCGGCTCACCACTGGGCCAATCAGAACAGAGTGCGACTTGGGTAGCTAAGGCAACGCAGTCCAGGGTGCCAATTCCCCCACCCACACATCCTGTGGAACCCAGACAGAGTGGCACCAGTTGGAGGGCTTCTGTGGAGAAGCCCGCCAAAAAGTGGAACAAAGGGCCCGACCTTGGTTGGATTTACAGAGATGACACAAACACCATTTTGGAAAAGAGTTCTGGCGAAAAGACCCGACAGGTGATTTTATATTAAATAAATAAACCGGCGATATCTTTAACATTGCACCAAAAATGTGGTGCGTTTAAAACCAATGGGAAAATCCCATAGGAAAAATTCTGGTGGAATATGTCACGTGGTAACCACTGCCACCAGTCAGAAACTGGACAAGGGGGTACTGGACAGTGCCCCCTTGGAAACAGACCCAGGGGCAATCTAATTAACCCCTTCCAGTACTTCCACAATATGATGGTTTGTACTGGTTCTGTTCACAATTTTGGACTAATAAAGCCAATGGTGACTTTTAATGCCCTGGGAGACAGTAGTCAGTCCCAGGGTATGGAGTCTATGTTTGGGGTCACTATGACACCCCTGTGTTACTGCATTGAGGGTGCTGTGTAACACATACACTAAAACAGATGATACCATATGGAGTAAAAGACCCCATAGCCCATAAGCACAATAAGTCAAAGACATACCTCAAATCATGCCTAAGAGTGGGAGGAAAAGGGTCTCACTCTTAGCAGGAGAAAAAACAAACCCCAAAAATCCAGCAAAGCTGCTGGGGGACTCACTAGGTTTGGGAAATTAGCCTTATAAGAGAATTCTCCCTAACACTGCGTGCAAAATCCTGTTTGTCAATTCGTGGAATAGACTCGCAGCACTTTTTCATAATTTTACATGGACTTTACGCAGGCTCAGCACATCACTGTGAGTGGACAATGGCCACGCAGAGTGTGGTCTTGGCTTATACAGAGGGATTTGTAGGGGGCAGAGCACGGAAAATGGGGAAGAACAAGACAAAAAATTTACATTATGAAGGACAACTCACAGGCAGTATGTTGCATGCCCACTATGGCGTGGAACGATGTGTATTCATAGATCCAAGCATGCAACCTCTCGGTGGGGAAATGGCCATGCAAAGCCCGCATATTATCCGCCACCCAAAGGCAGGCATATAGATACTTGCCAATATGATTCTTTGCACATGAGTAAGATTGCGTGTCGGATTTAGGGGTGCTTATATGCGGCCGTGGGTTCGGATCTGATTTAGGGGTGCGTGTATGCAGTGTAGTGGGGTGCATGAACAGTTCACAGGAATTCACACACAGATTTTCTGAGTTTTACCTGAGTTACAATATATCGTACGCATGTTGTCATGGTGTTGGTAACAGTTACGGGGGATCCCACACAGAGTCCCCGAGAAGCTGTCCTGCTTGCGGGGGACCCCACACACTGTTTGAAGGGTGTGTGTATCTGCGCCGAGGGAACACGCAAAGGTAGGTATTTTGGCTGTTTTTTACTTTGCGCTGGGCCGTGTCAGGGCATTCCGGCCACGACTTGCGTATGCGGTTACTTTTGGCAGACAATTGCATGAATACGCAGAGTGTGCATTTTCTTTTCTGCATGCAGGCTCGCGCAGTATAATTTTCCGTGTGCAGCCTTTCTGGGATATATGCACACTTTTTCATGGATTGGGCCCTTAATCTCTGGAAGTTAATATTATGTTAATGTGTTTTCTCTTTCCACAGAAGAGGTTAGCTCTGATTGAATGCCAGATGTGTTTCCAATTGTAATCCAAAACTTTGCCACTTAGCAGAGTAGGCTTGTGAAATAGAGAATTAGATGGTTTGGGTTTGTTTTAATTTAACAATGTATAGGTTAACCTTCAATTTAATCTTATGCGCATTATGTTTCCAACAGCTGAATAAACTACCAACTGACTTGAAACCAATCAAAGACCGAAATTCAAGCACTGATTCAAGAGGCAGTATCTTGGCTTCCTCTCGTCAATGTCCTAACAACTGAAACCATTTCCAAGACGTTGACGTTATCTTGTTTTAAACCTTAAACTGAGACATGCCCCAAGTGCTAGACAAACACCTGCATTTGGTTGGCATGAATGTTTCAAAAATATTGTACCTGCACATGTTTTAGCTATCACTTTTACCAAATGTCTACCTTCCAATTCTGTTTTCCATTACTCTGTGATTTGAATCCCATCTCTGTTCCCCAGCTTTTTAATTTTGGCTATAAATTGGTATACGAGCATCACCTATAAGCTCCAACTATCACATTGAAGCAGAGTTAGAAGGAAGCTGAGATGTGAACAGGGAGACAACAATTATGGTTGTTGCTGTTTTTTTTTTACCCACCAACTGACTGCCCCTGTCCTTGGTAATCCTTATGACTGTTGCAACACACTTCTTGCTCAAAATACATCCTCTGGGAGCTTTCTCTCTCACACAGTAACATCAAACATTGAGCTCTAATTGTCTGCCAGTGTTATTTCACAGTAGCCTTCTGAGAGTTAATAGTATAATTTCAGCTATAAAAGTTTTAGTGATGTAGTAAAACTGTTTTAACCACATGTGCCTTCAGGCTATAAGAAGAACATGTGCACTTGGACTGAAGGCCCTTTTCAAAAACAAGCATCAGCTAATTCAAAATTAGTGACTTTTATCTATGTTTATAAAAGATTTATTTTTCCAGTCACAGCTATCATCTACCCAGATACTCATACCATTTTGCAGCTGTTGTCATTTTATGACCAGTTAGTACCACTATGTCAGTGCCTGGCGAAGGCCTATCCCATGGCTAAACAAAACCAAAATGGTTTGCTTTGTGAATGCTTTTTTTTAAACCTTTACTTAATTGGCAGGTCAACATAGCGTACACAGTAAGGCAGAGTACACCTTTTAACATATAGTACAAGACAATCGGGTGGACCAAGCCGCAGCAGATACATGGTTACAGGAATGTAATACAGTAAGATAAATCTCAAGTTACATTTGGTATCGGATTGCTGGGAGAAGTCGGAGCAGATGATCCAGAGGCACTGTCGGAGAGATTGACTAGATAGCTGTAGAAGTCGGATCATATAGTTCTTGAGCGAGAAAGACATCCGGGGGAGTTATGTACTGCTCCTCACAAGTCTGGGTCCAAGTTAGCAAATTTAGTCACATTGTAAAAGTCAGAGGAGAAGGCCGCTTCCAGCACTGGAGGATACACTTCTTAGCCACCATTCAGCTCACATTCAGAAATGGTGACATTTTCTTAACATTTTCATCTCTCCATAACACAAATAACCCTCCCAGGGGGACCGGGTGCACAGTGTGACCCACAATGACAGATAATGTGTGTAAAATCTCATCCCAGAATTCACTGAGTTTGGTACACACCCAGAACATGTGCGCATGATCGGCTGCCTCAGTTAAGCATCTAGGGCATGTGTGTATCATGTTGCGGCTGAATTTATTGAGTTTGTGAGGGGTGTAGTATAGTCGATTTAGTAATTTGTATTGTATACAGCGGTATCGGGAATTGAGGGAAACCCTGTTTGTGAGAACACAATTTCTTCCATACGTCATCCGTGATCTCGCAGTTGAGCTCATCTGCCCATTCGTTACGAGCTGCAGGGGGTAGGTCTGGGGTTTTTGCTAGTAGAAACTTATACAGTGAAGAGGTAACCCCTTGGGCGCCGTGTGAATTTGCAATGAAATGTATTTCGGGTGAATCAGTTCATTAGGATAGCACAACCGCATCGTATGGATGGAGGCTCGAATTCAAAAATATTGCTGCATTTCCAGTGCCGACCCAGTGTGTCCAGGACGCCAGGTCTGTGGGGTGATGAATTTACCTTCCGGGAATAGGTCGTGCAGTACCTGATAACCCAGTGTTTGCCAGTGACTGGAAAGTAGCTTATCATGCGTGGGTGTGAGTCCTGGAAAATCCCAGATGGGGAGCCATTTATAGTAAGGACATAATTCTGTGGTGGTCTGTAATAGCCACTTCCAGGCCAGTAGAGGAGCCACAGTGGGGTCAAGCGATATATCGTCCCTATATGTTCGATGTAGGATCAGTGATTTGGGGTTCTGGCCGCCAACTGCAAGGTGTTCAAGTTTGACATGGGGAAGGGCCTCAGATTCTGAGTACCAGTGCATGGCATATTGGGCCTGAGCGGCAATCCAATACACGTTCAGATTCAGGGAGGTTAAGCCCCCTCTCTCATAGGGCAGCATCATATATACCCACTTTTTACGGACTGCACCGGCATGCCATAGGAATTGCGTGCACATCTTGTGGAGCTCATCAAAGTATTGCTTCCCAGGCCATACAGGTACATTTGAAAAGATATAAATGAGTTTGGGGACTAGGATCATTTTCACTAAGGACATCCTCCCCGCCAGTGACAGCGGGAGGGAACGCCATCTTGTTATCTTAGAGCAAGCGTACTGTTCTGTGGCCGAATAATTTTCCGCCAGCAGAGACGCTTTGCGTTGAGACACCTGGACCCCCAGATACCGTATTCCTTTCGGTGACCACCAGAGAGGGTATTCGCAGGAGGGTTGGGTGGTCTCGGCGGTGAGTGGAAATATTTCAGATTTAGACTATTTGATCGTGAACCCTGAGTAGGTACCAATACGGGTCACATCTCTTAGTATCGGGTCTAGATTTACAGATGGATTCCGGACAAACAGAAGGATATTGTCTGCATACAATGAAATAATCTCGGGGGTGTCCTTTAGGCTTATGCCTTTTTTGGGAATGCTACGCCCTAATATAGTCTGGCATTGGTTCAATAACCAGCGCGAATAGTATGGGAGAAAATGGGCAGCCCTGACAGGTGCCCCTGTTCAGCATAAAAGATGCAGACGTTTGGGAGTTGATCAGTACCCGTGCCGTGGGGTGTCTAAACAGGAGTTTAATGTATTTAATCATATTGGGTCCCACTCCCATTTTCTCCAGGACCTCCCACTTGTATTACCAGGAGACATATCAAAGGCCTTTTGGGCGTCAAGTGGGACTGCCACGGCAACTGCATCTTGGTCAATCCTAGACATCACGTTAAATAGTCTCCTGATATTAAGGGCTGTTGAGCATCCAGGGGTGTATCCTTCCTGATCCCCATGCACTAGATGGGCCATATTAGGCAGGAACCTGTTCGCTATTGTTTTAGCAAAGATCTTTATATCTATGTTCATTAGTGATAGGGGCCTGTAGGATCCACATTCGGCTCTAGGCTTGTCAGGCTTTAACAGGACTGTTATAGTGGCTTTTCCAAGGGAGGGAGGAGTGGCACAGCGAGTAGAGCACTTGCCTTGGCATCCGTGCAGAGCTCGCTAATGCAGTTTCGAATCCTGGCAGGGCCAAACTCAGCCATTCATCCTTCTGAGGTGAATAAATGAGCACCACACACTGTGAGTAATAAACATTTTAAAAAAGCAGCACTCAGATACCTGAGGGTTCGTAGCACTATATAAATGTGAGATTATTATTATTATTAAATATAGACTTACTCAGCAAGTCTTCCCAGAGCTCGAGCAGTTTCGGAACGATAAGAGCTATATGCTCCTGATAGAACTCTGGAGTGAGACCATCTGGTCCGGGGGCTTTACCTTTCTGCAATTCTGAGATGGATTTGACTATTTCCTCCAATGTGATCGGGGTGTTAAGCAGAATGTGAGTAGCTTGGGATATAGTGGTCATCGGGATGCGGTCAAGTAAGTCATGTATGTCCTGTGCATCATGTATTGGTTGTGACCGATATAATTCAGTGTAGAATTTGGCAAAGACCTCGAGAATCTGCTGATCTGCCCACTGTACGGTGCCCTGTGTGTCAGTAATGCACTCTATCTGTGACCGGCCTACCTGCTCGTGGACCAGCCTGGTGAGTGTTCTACCCGGCCTGTCGCCTTGGCCAGAGGGCGACAGAAATACCGTATCTCTCTCTGGGCATGGGACTCAAAAACCGCAAGCCCCTCCCTTATCAGTGCCTGCTTGGCCGGGGTAGCATCAGTCAAACACTCTTGTTCGAGGCCCTTAAGTTTAGCTTCAGATCGCTTAAGGTCTTTTCTGATAGCCATGGCCCTAACATACAGTTTAAAGGCCTCCCATAGCACCCCAACCATTGTGTCTCCTTGTTTGTTACAGTCAAAGAATGTCACAACATCGGAACGGATAGCAGCCTTGAACATAGAGCCTGCGACTAAAAGCACCAGTCCATGCGGGGGCGGGGGTCGTTATGTGCCCAATGCTACCGATATGGTCACTGGTGCATGGTCAGAAAGTGTGCGATTGAGTATCTCAGCTTTTCTGACTCTACCCAATAAACACCCTGAGGTTAAGAACAGGTCGGTCCAAGACAAGTTGTCATGCACCGACGAATAAAAGGTGTAACCTCACTCTGTGGGATTGAGAACCCTCCAAACATCCCACAAACCCAGTGATGCCACATGGAGTAGAAGCCTCTTTGCAGCATGTGATAGTGATCTAGGTGTGGTGCCCGTTCCATCAAGAGCCATATCTAGTATCAAATTCATGTCACCCCATATGATCTGCACCCCCACGTATCCCACAAGGACAGAGACCACTGCATCATAGAACTCTGGTGTATCGACATTGGGTCCATACGTGTTCACAAGCAGGTATTCCACATTCGCCATAATACAATGTAGTATGACATATCTGCCCCCGGGATCTATGTAACTTTTTTTCAGTATGAATTTAATTGAATTGTGGATCAATGTCAAAACACCCCTCGACTGGGTCGAGTAGGATGTGAAAAACCTATGTGATCCCCAGGAAGGTGTTTTGTGGCATGGGTTTATTGCAACAGAAGTATCTTTGCACTGTGCCTCTGTGCATATGCTATTATCCTACGTGTCTTCAAAAAATGTCCAATACTACAGACATTCCATGACATTATTTTAGTCGGCATATCTAGTTTTCAAGGTACATCCCAGGCATCCCACCACTGTACAAAATATGGATAGAGTAGCATGTTTAAGTGTCGCCCACCTGACTCGTGCAATGCCATGTAATCATAGCCTGTTTTAACTTTACCATTCCTACCCCCTGCTACCTCCTCCCCCACTGCCCTTGCAAAACTTGCAGTGCAGACCCCCTCCCCTTAGCTTGGTGAACTGTGGGCCTACCCGAACTTGGCCCACTTACAACCGGAGCCCAACAGGGACCCTTCAACGACAGACCCTTCAGAGGAACCATTGCAGCAGCAGAGGGGAACGCTGCCGCTGCACAACCAACAACCAGGATTCATGGCAAAGCGCCCATGTTACAGACATCATTTCAGATGGTCGATTAGTAGTCACTTATATTAATATCATCTCATGCCCAGTAGGATAGTAAGGCTCGACCAGTGGGTTGTGAGCCTCAATAAATTTAACTGCCTCGTCCGGGACCGTGAAGAAGTATAGTTTTTCTCTAAAGGTGAATTTGAAGTGAAGTGGATATTTCGATCCCTGAGCAGTTTCTTCACTCCCAGGAATTGATATCATTCCTGCTGCACTCCTATGGAGAAGTCAGGGAAAATTCTAATGGTCTGTGAACCCAGTCTCAATTCCTTCCATTTTTGTGCTAGGCAGAGCACCTGGTCTCTGTCACGATAACTCAACAGTTTTGCAATTATTGGCCGAGGGAAGTCACCAGGCTTAGGGCGTGGGGCCAGCGCACAGTGGGCACGTTCAATGGCAAAGAAGGGGACATGTCTGGGTCTCCCAGCAGGTCCTTGGTCAAGGCTTCCATAGCTGGTTCCATCCACCCCTTAAGCGCATCCTCGTGAACCCCAATTATTCAGATATTGTTCCTTCGTGAGCGAGATTCTAAATCATCACATTTTGCCTTGACAGATTTCATGTCACGTGTGAGGGCGGCCACAGGTGTTTGAAGCACCTGTATCCCATCTTCATTTTCCCCAATCCTGGTTTCGGCCTCTGTGATTCGGGTGCCTGCATGATCCAGTTGAGACCAATGTAACGCTACATTTGCATTAATGTCATCAAGCTTTTTGTGAAAGGACACAAAGTTTTTCGCCATTGACTCTGTCATATTAGCAAGGTCTGGGACTGGTGCAGGTGCTGGTGGCAGCGAGTCCCCCTGGGGTCCGAAGGCTGCCTGTCAATCCTGGGTGTCGCTTTGGTGTATTTATCCATGGTGCCGGTCCTGTTGGCGCCACAGGACTGATATGGCATTCTCTAGGTGCACCGCCGTCCCCCGAGGTCGGTTCTTCCAGGTCGTGTACTGCCGCTGGGCAGGGAGAGGTAGCCAACCAGGCATAGCTGGATGCCAGAGCAAGAAAGAGGGGGCCCACTAGGAAACTTTAGTAGAACACCACACATGCCCCCAGCTCCTTGTCACATGTGTCGGTCGGAAGCACTCGCAGCGCACCCTGCAAGGATCTGTTGCAAAATCAGGATGTTTTTTGATTGCTGATGATGAAGGGCGGTCGAGGGCAATACACCCCAGGGGGGATATGGTATATTAGACACTGTGCCAATAGTAGATTAGTGTCCCCTCAGTCAGTAGCCCCAATTCTCGGCACCATGCACATATTCTTGAGGGCGGCTCCCCACCAATGTCTCAGCTCCCTCGTGGTGGGCAGGTGATGTAGTTGTAATGCTGGGCCCCACTGTGCCAGATTAGGGACCCCCACCTCATACGGTTGGAGATTGTGCGGGCACAGAGGGAAGCACAGTGCGGTACAGGTCCAAAGTCCAATTAGCCTTAATAGTATGAGCCAGGGTCACCCTCACCCGGTGCACTATGGGATGATTGCGGCCGTGGGGCCCAAAGTACAGTCCCACCAACAGACTTGGCCCCCATATGTAAAGTCAGGCGGCATGTCAGAACACCTGTGCACCAGTCCACAGTCAGGTGAGCCACGCTACCAGGATGGCTCTGCAACAGGATATGTCACTGGCGCTGGCTATGGCCACCCCCAATTAACTGAAACTGAGATGGGCCCCAGTGAACCTCAGTGTTAAGTTTGTGCCGGGATCAGTCTCTCAGTTGAGGAACATTGAGTGGGGACACAAAAAGAGGCACTGCACAGGACTAGTTCCAGGGCACACTTGCTTGGCTGGTGCACACCGGGAGCGCATTTACTTGGCTTTTAGCAGGTTGAGGTCAGCTGTGGGTCCCACAGTATGTTCCCACCAGCAGTGTAGGCCCCAAGTGCAAAGTTAGATGAAATGCCGAAGCTCCGTCCCAGGGTGCTACTCCCCGAACACGGCCCAGCACAAGAGCAGTCACCCCAAGCAGGCACCCCACGTCACTGCTAGTAGTCGTTATGATGAGCTCTTTCGTGTGGGTTTGTTGATGTGTAACAATGTCTTGGCGGGGCGCAGCGTCTCCCGTACCCTAACAGATCTCTCAGGGGCCCACCACAGGCGAGGCTGATATGCTCTACTCCTCAGAGGGGGGGCGCAACAGGAACCAAAGCAGGGCCGGCAGGGGCCAAGGGTTTAGGAGATGCCCCCTCCGCCCAGGTAGTGCAGCATGCAGGGCTCAGCAAGCTGGCAGGTGGAGAATGGCCCCAGCCACGCCGCCAGGTCAGAATCCAGGGAGGAAGGCAGGCCTCTGTGCGCGTCCCAACAGCAGCCGTCTCCCCTCAGCCAGGTCACAAGGGCTCAGGTGGGCAGCGGCAGGACCAGTGCCACATGGAGGAAAGCGTCGGCTGCCCACCAGTCCAGGAGCCTGCCGCAACCCAGGATACAACTTGCCAGCCACAACGGCCCACATCCGGAGCCGCACCGCAACTCAGGGTTCGGCGGCCCGGGCTGGACCACAACCAGCCGCCTAGGCCGCAGGCCAGCAAAACGCCACAGCAGTTTATCCGATCCCCACCAAACTCGGGCCGGCAATGCTCCCCTGCTACAATGTTATGTGGGTGAGTTTGAGCTTCAAGTATCAGCCCACCGTTGCTGCAGGTAGATTGTTGAAGGCTGTGTGCGGAGCTATGTAGTTGAGCAGCCATTTTCCAGGCTGCTCAACAGCGCCCCCCTTTTTAATGCTTTTTATCCTATATGTCTTACCTTGAAGACCCTTGAAGTGAGTTATTTTGGATGGAAGGTGTTTCATAGATTACCAATACAATACAAACAAGAAACAATACATAGGAAAATAATCATTTGATATGGTACTTTATTTTTCACTTGTTGGCCAGTGCGCAGAACGTCAAAAGATCTCTGTAGCTGACACTAGGTTTGAGAGTTGAAAGTAAACATTTCCAGCAAAGTTTTTACTTTGCAGCATGGGGCTCATTAGGAGTATGGCAGTGAGGGAAAAAATTGGCCGTAACAGAATTACCACCACTTTTCTCACTCCGCCGTACTACGAGTATGCCCCTGGAGTGAAGGATTTACCTCCTACTTTCCACTGAAAATCAGCATACTCAGCAGAATGATTATCGCCGTTGTAATTCTGCCAAAAATGTAATTAATTCCAGCCCCACCACTTGTAATCTGACGGTAATTCCTCCGGACCAAGTGGCGGTAACAGTAATTCCATGGGGCGGTATTCCGGTAGATTTACCGCCGGAATACCGCCCAACTCGTAATGAGCCCAATGTCAGTGATACCTTCTTGATCATGAAATGGTAAAATCGCACCGGTCTCACAACTGCACTGTCACCCGTAGGTCTTTCATTTATTCTCAATGTATAATTCATAAAGCTTAGTAATATAAAAAATGCCCTTTGGCGGTCTGAGTTTGCAAAAGAAAATGACTGTCATATATTGGTTTATAAAATTTTAAAATGATACGTTTCTTTGCGCTTAATCTCAATGGCATTTCTTGCTGTTTTAAGTAGGGTTAAGTATTTACAACGGCACTTCATTTTGAATGCGATTGCATGAGAGTAATTCTTTAAAACTATTATTTTAAGGACAAGTTTCAACTATTTCAACTATTTCGAATATAAAATTATATTTTTCTTTTCAGGCTGAATGTATTAAATCAAAAGCACCTCGCTCTCAGAGGAAGATATTATAGTGACAGAACGATCCATTTACCATTCCTACAAGTTAACTGTCCAACATTGTCTGCTACGATTAAAAGTAATACAATTAAGAAACGTGAATTTCTATTATATGTCTGATAGTTGAGGGAGTAAAAGGCAGGGAGCCATGTTCTCTAACATTTTCACCTGAGCATAAAATGCAAACAATCCATGACCCCATCATCCCTTTTCTTCACTCCAATCCTGAAATACTTCCGAGACACGAAACCTGCTGCTCTAAAATAATGCATACTTTTGACAACTACCACCTCCATTTCGTGGTAGGGGATACGAGTGCCAATCTCAACGAAATATGCCTGTTTTGTCTTGTCTCAAGGGTGAGGTGACCCTGCTATTAATTAAGGTAGATGCTAACTGTCTATTTGTCCTTTCTTTTTTTTAGTATTATTTAACTGATGCCCCAAGGGTGCCAAAGAAGCACCGTTCTATTCCCCTACCGGGAGGATGACCCTTGCAGAACTGATGCAGCGCTGCCTAAGACTCACTGTTGCCCATGCAGAAATGTGCCCTACATCAGCACTGATGTAATACTGCAATGGTGGCTCACAGCAGTACAGCACTACTATAGAGTTCCTCCTAAAGTTACTCGGAACTGGCGAAATGGTATTAAGCTGCTGAGACTGTGTGAGGAGGGAAAAGGAGCTATGTGGTGCTATTCTCCAGTTTCTTCGGCGCCTGTATACCCCCGGGCCACTTTGGCATCGCCTTAGAAATAATTTAAAGTAAAGAGGAACAATCATGCCAGTGTCCTTACTCTGCAGTGTTGGTTTCTGCTTGTTTGCTCTTTTATGGATGGAAGAGGTGAGGCAGTCCTTTGACAGATGAGATTATCCTACGTGAAATCTCCTGAGAGGTCTGTGCACGAGAAGCATAAGCACCACCACAAGTCCAGAAGCTTGGAATACTCATGTGTAGCCACTCGAGAAAAGGATGTCCCTCTGACACAGCTTTCAAGAGTTTCCATTCAGATCGAGTACCCGAGGAAGATGATGCAGATTGCAGTTAAGGCTTCACTTGACAAAAGGCCTCCTCTTCTGGCACTAAGAGAGGTGCCAGCTTCAATCCCACTGACTCTGCTACTGAGACCTAGGTAGCTGCTGGAGAGGGACATTGAGGAAGAGAGAGCCAACTTCTTTTCAAACCTGGGTATAATGGATACCTCAACAGCTGCAGAAATAGCACAGAATGAAGCTGACGAAGCCTACATTGCTTTGTTCCTAGATCTTCTTTACAGCATCCATAACATGCTGTTAAAGTAATCGCGTGACCCAGAAAAGGTCTCTATCAACCACCATTGGTCCAAAACCTATGCCTTGACTGATGGTATACAGAATTCAGGGAATTCCTCAGCGTGTGCATGGTTTTGAGTCAAGCACAGCAACCACAGATCATGTGGGGAAGAGAGTGGAATCTGCATTGAAGAAGGTCTATGGGACATCCATCGTTGGGCTGTAATGTGTTATCTTCAACTGTTACTGTTTAGGAAAAATGTGCACGCACTAATAACAATGCTCGGGGAAGGTCTAGTATGTGTCTCATTAAGGGAGACCATTGAAAATCAGATTATTTTTGTATATGATATAACTTCATTTTCCTGAGAGTTGTGGAATTGGAAGAAGAATCAGTGGTGGCAAGAGCGTCACATCTGGCTGCATGCATTGCAGGGTGTGCCTTGCAGAAATATATCCTTCTTGGCATGCCATATTTGGGTCATACATTGTTTTGGCGTCTGGTGGGATAATCAGTGAGGAAGGCATTGGAGGAATCAAGCATTTCTCTTCTATTTAAACCTATGATGACCTACTTGAAAAGAGGTGCCTAGAGTTGCAGTCTTGTTTCCTCCATTCCTCCATGTCCTCTTGTCAGCCGTACTATGTATACAAATATTCTGCCACAGGTCTACAGAAAATCAAGATCACAGTAGGTCTGCAATTATGCTTTGAGGTCTAGATAGAACACATTTCGAATGGCATTCTGGATGTTTCTGCAAGGGAATTATCTGCAGCTCATTCATAGTAAATCTCACCATCACACTGTCTGGAGAAATAACCCAACCAAGAAGAAAGTTCTGATATGAGAAATCTTGACATTGTAGGTAAGGCAGGAAACTATTTAAAAAACAAAAATAAAAATAAAAACTTCTGGGTCTTTTGGGAGCAGGAATATTCTCCTTAAATGTTCTTGTGTTTAAGATGTCAGGGCAGTTCAGGCCCATTATTGACATGAAGATTCAACACCTACACCCCAGGGACCCCATTCATGATGGAGACACTCCAGAAAACAATACCTACAATGTTATAAGCAGAATGTATAGGTTATTGGGTCTAGAGGAAAACTCCACCCCTCCAAACATCGAGGTGCTCCCCTACATGGGTGACTTGCTCATTCATGCACTGACACTCAAGCTGCTTTTCTCAGACATGCAACAGGTGTGCAAAACCATCATAAAATTGAGTAGGAAGATAAACAAATGCAAGAGTCAGTAGTGTTCCTCACAGGCCCCAGACATTATTTGTGCCTAGTGTGTGGGAGCGAGGGGTCAACAGGCCCCTCTCTGCCGTCACTTCTCAGTACAAAACTCGGACCAAGTGCCTCCAGGAGTGGGTACGCCCCTCGCCCTTATGCGATGATAACTTTGGGTTACATTCGCGTAGATGGGACCACTGAGCAGGACACAAGGCATCCATTTTGTACCCCCTTTCGACTCCATCTTGGTGACCAGGCCTCACTGCGATTGTACAAAATGCCTATCTCCCTTTCCCTGCCGCAGCAGCTCAGAGCACATGGCCCCCACCCTTGTTCCCACTCTGACTGGAAAACTCTGCAGCTCCATTCTCATGCTGAAGCCGGAGATGCTTGCAACAAATAATAAACACATCTCTTTTCCTCTGAGATCACTGTCCTGCATGTGAACCAATATGAGCTAAGCACATAGCTCGTCCATCTCCACAAAAGTGTCCTTGCCCTCTTACCCTCGCCAGTTGAAACTTATTGCCATTCTAACCCTGTGTCCCTGCAAGATATTCCTTTCATGTGCTAGACCGCTGACCATGGTATGAAGCCCACCCAACAGACCCCCAACTAACATTAGACCCCTGCTGCAGTATATCGTGCCTAATACTAACAAATGCCACATACCTGAGATTCTTGTGAGACTAACCCCACAGTTCAATGAGAGTATTATGGTGGTCAAGACCCTTAAACGTTTGACCTGTATTACCCAAATGTTATAGATGATATAGATACCTGTGTTATTTGTATGGTGACATGATAAACTACTGAGGGTCTTTTTGATCAACCATTATTTAGTGCATGCATTATTTAGAATGTATTCATTAGGTTAGATAGTGACCACCGTGTTTCACAACGACCTGACCTTCACCCCTACAGAGCACAGATGTCTGACATCAACCCTCCCGCCAACCAAGCAACCAACCCAGAGGAAGAGATGATGCCCACACCTAAGACACCACCCTGGCTGACCAATCGGGGTCCAACGTAGCATCATATGTTAGATATGTCAATGTGCCTATATAATGTGTTTGTAACCCTGATGTGGTCAGAACGTTCTCAGAGATCTAGATAAACTTTTCCTTGAACTCTCGGAGTCTGCTCTTTTGTGCCTTATTCCCTGTCCAGGGAGTGTCTGTTTTATTCATTTTACACGTGTAAGTCAGGGAGGGCACAAACATTTGGTGACCCCCTGCGACGTGATCAGAGAGGTGCCTCGAGGCCGGCGCCGGGCGGCGAGATCCGAGACACCCCCCCGCAAAACCATCGCCTCCGCGGCCGACCAGCCTGTGCGCACTACGAAGAAGGGTCAAGGATTCCCGGTTGACGAATACCCAACTGAAAAGCTGCTCGCCGAGGCGGGCCACGGCTTGGTTGGGGTGTGGACCTAACTGGGGTCGGACTGCAAGCGGCAACCCTCGAGTCACCTGACTGAACACGTGAGTGCCGGTTGCGAAGGTTACCAAGGAAAGGTAAGGGGGAAATAGGAGGGAACAGGTGGTAATGGGTTATAGAGAAGAGTAGGGCCTGTGTGAGTGATGATGAGGCTTTTCTGATCTATCCTTTATATGGCCATTAGGTTTTTGTGACAAGTGAAGAGAAGAAGAGAAGAAGTATCCTAGCCCGAACAGGGTAGAAGGCTGCGCCGCATAGCATTGTCTCATCCAGTGCAGAATAAATAAGTGAAGATACAGAGAAAATAGTAGGAGTCTCGTATATTGAGTAGACTCGGAGTAGTTATTTAGAACATTCTTTTTCTGGGTATGAAAGAATTCTTGGAAAAGAGTAAGATGGTGTAAGAGGTGGGGAGTGAATGAGAAGAGTAGGCGCAATGGGGAAGGGGTGATAACAAGGACAAAACAGGAAGTAAAAGCACGCAGGTAGTTCATGTGCATGATATGTGTTATACGTCTTTTGTGTTCTGTCCATTTTTTTCAAGGATATCCAAGTACTGTGATTGATTTGTGGGTAAAGTGGCAAAATATGCAAAAATGAACTGTTGAATTTGAACATGCAACAATCATAAGGTTAACATTGAAAATTGATTTATATATATATTGATACATACATGTGCATACAAACTACAAGTAATTGAGAAGATTTGTGGTATATTGTCCAGCTAGAAGGAAAGAAAGGCAAGTGGAGAAGTGATTAGAGGGAGAGGGCGACTGAAGGGCAAGTACAGACAAAGGGAAAAAATATCGTCATGGGGGGAATAACACCACTAGCTCATATTTGTCAGCACCTTCCGTTATACAGTGAGAAGATACAAAAATACCACGATCAGTGGTTGACAGAGATAAAAGGAGACAGTGTGACGCCAATTTGGCCAGAAGGTGGGTGTTTTGATAAAAGGGTGTTAGATTTAGTGTCCACACACTTGTTGGCAAGGTATAAGGGGAAACAGTTACAGAATAGAAGAGAAGTACTAGACCTGTGGCGAATGTTTGAAGAAGTTACGCCTACAGCAGAGGTATGTAAAGAAAGAACAAACGAAAACCAGAAAACGCAGGAAGAGGTAAGCGGAACGCCAAAGGGCGAGTGCACAACCACTACAGCTGAGGGCGATACAACGAAAATATATCCCTTAATGTCAAGGCCAGCAGTAGGATACAGCAAGCCCCTCTACACACCAGCATGTCCTACCCCCACAACCTCAACCGGAGCAGTCGCTACGGCACCGCCACCCTATGATAAAGGAAGTTTGTATGGTCTGACAAGTGCACCCCCCGTGAATTTGGCACACTTAACCAGAGAATTAGACCGCCAACCAGCGCATGCACAGATGGAAATAACACGGCTAAGAGCATTGTGCGATAGAGGCCAAATGCTGCAGGGGGAGGAGAGGTGCCACCGTTATCCATGGCAGATCTCGCGCCATCATTAAGCACAGCAGGGGAAGTGGCGCCAGCACTCTCAGAGCCAGCGCGATCAAGGAACACGCATACCACAAGGGCGAGAGAAAGAGTGGCAGTCAGGGGAGTTCCTGTTTCATCTAAATAACAAACCTGTGAGGATTATACGCCCACCCACCCCAGAAAGTGAGAAAGGGGAAGGACGTGAAGAAAACAATGAGCAAGAATCAGAAATAGAAGAGGCATGGAGTGACTTAGACGAATATGAAGAGGCAGCTGCCGAGGTCGGGTCCCCACTGCCAAACCGCAGTAACCCAGAAACACCATTGCCACCACTATGGCAGGGTAGATTAAGACAGAGAAGAGGAAATATGATGGTTAGTAAAATAAAGAAAGGTGCGGTAAATAAGGTAGGAAAGAAACACAAGTTACAAATGCCATTGATACATAAAGGAGCAGGTAGGCCACACTACATTCCATGGGCCCAAATAGATAAAAACAACCTGCTGAAGGTCCTCCCCCCACTATTGGGAGGGGCTGGGAAATGGATACACGCCTTTGAGAAAAACACGGCAGGAGTGCCACTAGCAATAGGGGATGTGAAAATGTTATTAGTGTCAGCAATTGGTGACCAAGCAGACGCAGTGTGGGAAAAGGCCGGATTCCCGGAGTGACAATGTGTTGTGACCGCCACGATGGGTCGGCGTTCAACAACGTTCGAGAACAAGTGTGGGATGCATTGCGGCGCACGTTTCCATATTCCAGATTTACATTTAGTGATGCATTGTACAATGGAGGAGATCAAGGATCCTATGCAATTCATACTGCGGGTGCAGGATTTTTGGAGCAGCGAAACTGGCACGGCGTGGAACAAGTCCACCGCCTTGTTCTATTTTATCATCAAAAAGGAGCTCCCGAAGGAGGTACAGAAGGCCTTGGATAAAATAGCTGGGATAGAAGCCAAGGGTTGGCCTTAAATACAGAGCATATTTGTGCACCACTGCAGGAGGATCAAAGAGAGAGAAAAAGAGATAGCACAAAAAAGGCTGGCAGACGAGGCGAAGCTGGTACAGAAAAAATTTGTGAAGGTCGCTGCCATCAACGCCAGAGTAGCCACAGATAGGGAAACCAAGGGGGATGAAGGAGCGGGAAACAGATCAGTAACAATAGCGGCACTGCGGGCAACAGGAGGACAAGGACCGTGGAACGGAGAAGAGCAAGACGGTGGACAACAGTGGCAAGAAAGACCAGCAAGAGGAAGAGGTGGATACCGTGGCCAGAGAGGGGGGTTTGGAGGTATGGGGAAGAGAGGATTTGGTGGTCAAGGAATGAGAGGCGGACCACAAGGGTCATGCTGGAATTGTGGGAGGTGGGGACACTATTCGAGAGATTGTAGAATGCGGCCTTCAGGGTATTTCCAGGGGCAACAGGCCATAGAGAACGAACAAGGCTGGGGATGCCCACACCCAGGTAGCCCCTATGGACTACCGATGGGAGGAGGGAGACAGCAGGCCCAGTACTATAATGAACCTCAAATGCAACAAGGACAGCAACCACCGCCACAACCTATGGCAAGACAAAACGCAGTAGGAAACGCAAACAATAATTGTTTTGCAACAGCTGCAAACGGTGCGCCCGCACCATACCATGGTGTGACAGTGGTTGGAGACAATGTCTTTTCAGTACCAGGACAAGAAAGACATTCAGATTAGGACATGCCCACAGGGAACACTTGCGTGTCGAGTCCTATCCACCACCCTACGTGCAGAAGAGGAACCACTAGTGGGGGCAGAGATAGGAAACAAGCAGTTTATCTTCATGGTAGACTCAGGAGCAGAGAAGTCATGTCTTATGGAAGGTCGGTTTCCACTCTTAGGCAGGAATTTGGAAACGCAGGGGTTCTCTGGGGCTATTTTAAAAGTTCCTACCACTAAAGATCTTGAAATAACGGTGGGGGGAAAACCGTGCGTGCACACTTACTGTACATTAAGACACACCAGTAAATTTGCTGGGGAGAGATTTGCTAAGTAAATTAAATATGACCATCTTGTTTACCGAACGAGGAATAGTATGTTCATCCCCAGGAGCGTGCCCAGTACAAGCCATGTTGATGATCAGCACAGTGATGAATGAAGTTGTGGTGCGAGGAATACCCATTGATATAGGCATGTTTATTTATGGCATCAAGGTATTAGCACGAGTGGTACAGAGATAACGAGAAAAGAATGGAGAACACCATCAGATTTCATATTCTGCCCAATTGCACACACAGATGTCGTGCCAGGCACGATCATGTCCATAGACATCGAGGCAGTTCAGGTATCCAGCAAACGTATTGTGGTCATAGGACTGGACGCGCATGGGTGCGAGTGGAGAGCTGTGTTATGCATAGACCCAAACGTAATGCTAAGAGACATAACAGAAGAGGAATTATTCACTGATAGTGAAGATGACGGAGAAATAATAATGGAAATAAGTATACCATGTGATATTATGATCCAGCACAGAGAGGTACACGACCCACTCATGGCTAGCGTTAATGCCCCACCGACTATATTTGAGGAAGACATGGCAAAGGTAGCACCTGCAATTTGGAGCACAGGGCCCCACGATGTAGGGTTACTACATGAGGTGACGCCAATAAAAATAAAACTCAAGCCAGGTGCAATACCACCGAGGGTAAAACAATATCCCATATCGAGGGAAGCAGAGGAGGGAATTAGGGAAACCATAAACGCACTCCTAAAACAAGGTATCATAGTGCCATCAAACCCCCCGTGTAATATGGCAATTTTCCCGATCAAAAAAGCAAAAGGAGGGGCGTGGAGGATGATCCAAGATCTCCGCCCACTCAATGACGTCATTCAAAAAGAGTTCCCCTTAGTGCCTAACCCGGCATCAATATTGTGCAGCATACCGAAAGAATCAACATGTTTTGCTGTAATTAATTTGAAGAATGCCTTCTTCTCCATACCACTCGACCCAGGATCCCAATACCTGACAGCGTTCACATTAGGGAACAACAGGTATGAACATCGGAGACTCCCACAAGGGTAATGCGAGAGCCCCAGCATTTGTAACAGGGTACTACGTGAAGACATTGGAAATATATATGTAGAGAGCACCATTATTCAATACGTAGACGATTTACTCGTCTGCAGCCATACAGAAGAAAAGTGCAGAGAAGACTCGATAGCACTACTAAATGTGTTAGCTACCAAGGGGGACAAGGTGGACAAGGGAAAATTGCAATATTGCCTCACCGAGGTTGTATACCTCGGACATTTAATATTAAACGATGGGAAGCGGATACTCCCAAACAGAGCAGCTGCTATACGCAACATAATAATCCCAAAAAGTGTGAAAGACATGCAAAAGTTTCTTGGCATTTGTAACTATTGCCGAGCCTGGATCCTTGATTACGTGGCATACACACGTCCCTTACTACAAGCGTTAAAAGAAGCACAGAAAAATAGAGCCGCGATAAAATGGACACATGAAATGATGACACAGTATTTTAAATTAAAAGACCTCATTGCTGATGCCCCAGTTCTCGCGAACCCAGATTATGAGAGGGCATTTTTCTTGTTTTCACACTTTAATGGAACACTGATGACGCCAGTACTGACACAAAAAACATCTCTAGGTCACAAACCATTGGCTTATTTCAGTGGGACACTAGATCCAGTAATGCAAGGCCATTTCGCGTGCGAACAGGCTCTCGCAGCTGCGGCCTTCGCGATTGAAAAGAGCGCCATCATTGTTATGGGATGTTCAGTAACGCTATATGCGGAACATTCCGTATTCGCCATTCTTGAGCGATCAAAATCAACACTAACAACACAGAGAGCAACAGCATATGAAATAATAATTTCGAGCCCCAACGTACACGTTGTCAGGTGCAAAACAGTAAACCCAGCAACATTCATCACAGAGCCATGCACGACAGAGGACATATAGGAACAAGATTGTGCCACATATGAGGGGGAAGGTGATGACATCCCAAAAGCAAGTGAAAATGCCCTAAAGGAGGGAGAAATATATTTTATATATGGGTCAGCATCAGTAAACCCCGAAACAGGGTAAAAACACGTAGTGATGGCAGTAGTGCGCATGGAGGAAGATGTATTTTATTTTCAAATTTGTTTATTGGCATTTATTATTTAACACATTTGCAGGACAGCATATATGTCCAAGGTTCAAGGATAATGAGCATTACTGAGAAAAACAATAACAAACGAGCGATACATTAACTTTCTCCCAATGATTTGCGTGTTGAGCAGATGCCGCCCAGTGGGCCGGGGGGGAGGGGTTCTAGGCGGTTTGGAGAGGGGGGGAAGAAAAAAAGGGGGGAAGCAGCATGAGGGCTTGCGAGTTCTAGTCACAGGACTGCTTTACGGTGGACACATACCAGTTCATGGGGACTTGTCATCTGAGGGGTATAACAGGGAGTCTGTGAGTTCCTTCCAAGCTTCCAGGGCCATACTAGAGTCATCTGTGGATCTGGTTACACTGTCCTCCCAAGCCAAAGTTTCTGCTCGTATCCAGTGTTTCAGCTCACAGTACCAGCTTTTCTGTTGGGGCCCAGCTGCTTTCTTCCAGGACATTGCCATAGTCCTTTTTGCCAGTATGCACATAATGTCCATTAGTCTGGTGAAATGCTTTAGTTTAGCCGGCCTAGTATACGTGCCCAATAGGCATTCCTCTGGGGTCCATTTGTATCCGGTCGCCCCCATATTATTGCTTGTCTGCTGTATGGCGGTCCACAAGGATTGCGTCTTAGTGCACCACCAGAACACATGAATCAAGTCTGCATTACTCTGTCCACACCATGTGCAATTGGAGGGCAACTTGTTATTGAGTTTTGTCAGCCTGGATGGCGTCAAGTATGTCCTATGTAGCAGGTTAAGTTGTATTTGTCTGAATCTGTGGTTTCTAGAGACAGATTTAGGGAATGACAAGGCCCTCTCCCATTCTTCATCAGACATTTCTCGGCCTATGTCAGCTTCCCATTTACCTCTCAAATTGGCACTCTACGCGGGTTGGGGATGTCGGTTAGTTGGGTGTGTATCTGGGACACCGGTTTCCATCTTTCTCCCAGAGCGTAAAGAAGCGTAATTAAGGGGTTTGGTTCCGGTTCCTCTGGCCATGACGTCCACTTGGTACGTGCTGCGGTTCTCAACTTCTGGTACCACAGGAACTGGCCTGTATGGACTCCATCTTCTTCCTGGAGTGTTTCAAAATCTTTAAAAACCCAGTACATAAACAGGTCCCCCCATGAGTATATCCCCTTTCTTTCCCAGTGTCTGAGGTGATGCAGATCTGTGACGGATCCACATAGGTCCGAGAGTAGTGGTATGTCCGGGGTGTACTGGTGCTTGGTGCAAGTAAGGGTTTCTGTCCTGCGCCAAATTTTTTGTCCCAGGGCGGCCATGAAAGGGGCATTCCGCATTAGGTGGGAAGGGGCCCAGATGAGTTCTCTCATGTGCAACGAGGATACTAGGGTCTGTAGCATGGGGGTCTCAGATGTGACTTCGTCTGCTAGCCATTTGGTGACGAAACTAAGCTGTGCCGCCAGATAATACTTTTCGAAGTTTGGGAGTTGGATTCCCCCCTGGGTGTATGGCAGCATCAGAGTGGAGAGTGCTATTTTGCGTCTTCCTGACCCCCACAAAAAGTCCCGGATTATCCTCTCTAACAGGCGGAAGAAAGGCACATTGATGTAATAATGAATATTCTGAAACCCCTATAAAAATCTGGGAAGGACAATCATTTTAATTATTGCCGCTCTGCCCATCATGGATAGGGGAAGTTTTGCCCAGAATTGCATGGATTTTCTCAGGGCAGGAATCGCAATCTTCGTGTTGTGCTCATGCATTAGAATAGGGGTGTGCATTATGTGTATCCCTAAATACTTGAATGAGGCCAGTTCCCATTGTATTCCTACCACCGGGAGATCTGTTATGTCTTTCCCCTTGAGGCCTGCCAGGGGGAATAGGCAGGATTTCGCCCTACTGAACTGAATACCAGAGAACTTTGCAAAGTTGTCTAAGACGTCTAACATCGTGGGCATGTTGTTTAGTGGGTCCCTGACATATAGCAGTACGTCGTCAGCATAAAGGGAGATAATATGGTCAACTCCCCCCAGCCGTATCCCGCGCATGGAGGAAGATGACTATGAGACGATTGTGCAAAAGCACCTCCCATTCCATTACTCTGCACAGGCAGCCGAACTAACTGCGCTGATCGAAGCACTGCACACAGCTAAGGGATGTGCAGTGACAATATACTCAGACTCAGCATATGCAACTACCACAGTCCACTCAGGGCTGTCACAGTGGCGTAGACGGGGATTCAGGAGGGCAGAAGGTTCTCCAGTACAGCATGCAACATTGTTGAATGAGTTAATAGATGCATTAGCAGTACAATCGGTAGTGGCAGTGGTGAAATGCTAAGCCCATACCAACAACACAGATGCAATCTCATTGGGAAACGCGGCAGCCGACACAGCGGCAAAGGAGGCCTCGTATTTCAATGTAACACCAACACTCGAATGCGTTGTAAAGGCAACCATTACAGAACTACAAGAAGAAGCCTACAGTAACACACCAATAGCGCAGATAATAGAGTTACAAAGAAGAGCACCACAGGAGGAACAAGAATTGTGGAACAAATGGGAATGTAAACAATCAGCCACAGACCTCATTTGGAGGCAGGAGACAACAGGAAAGGTAGTAATGCCCATAGAATTACTAGAAATAGCCTTCCAACAACTACATTTCCCTGGCCACGTAGCAAAACAACACATTGCTGCAGACATCCAGGAACATTGGTTTGTCCCCAATCTACAGGAGCATCTGTCAAAATTCATTGTAGAATGCACAACATGCCAAACATACAATTCAGGGATGACATTGAGAACACTGCGCGGTACCCTGACCCAACCAACAGGACCATTTAGAGAGCTCCATATAGACTATGCTGATATGGGAGAGCGGTGTAATGAAGCAAGATATTTGATTGTGGTGTTATGCCCCTTTTCAAGATGGGTGGAAGCAGGCCCATAACCCCCACAAGATGCAAAGTGCGCGGCAAAGTTCCTTGTTCAGGAAGTGTTTTCCTGATGGGGAATATGCGATGTGATAAGATCAGACAACGGTACGCACTTCGTGAATGACCTCTTTAAGGAAGTAATGTCACTCTTGGGGGTAAAACACAAGCTATGCTCAATTTATTATCCGATGGTGAATGGGGTGGTAGAAAATATCAATGGATTGCTGAGGAGTAAGCTATCCAAGTTGTGTAATACACTGAAGAAGAACTGGGTGTATTGCTTGCCCCTAGCACTGTTCCAACTCAGGACGCAACCATGTAAAGACCACCATCTGAGCCCCCACAAAATTGTAACTGGGAGGCGAATACACACGCCAGTATCCCCGATTAGAAGAGCATCGGATGCGCACAGGGCTGCCACATTGCTGGGGAAGAATTCAAGGAATACCTAACCCAGTTGACACGTGCAGTACGCAGCATAGCGCCACAAATAGCACCACTTTTTACTGAAAATGTGGCGACTGATACCACTTATGCACTTATCAGATGTGAGGAGGGCACGCGATAGTACAATCCCCCAGGATGAGCAAGATGGTGCCACTGGTACCACAAATGAGGTTGAAAAGGGATAACAAAATTGTCAGTAAACCGAACTTGCAGAGATAAAAGTTATGATATGCATCTTGTTCTGCATGACTTATAGTCTATCTTCCTTTTTTCCGTTCTTACTTTTCTTGATTTTTTGATATCCTCTCTATATCTCTCTCTCTCTCTCTCTCTCTCTCTCCCTCCTCTCGATTATTGTTTAACGCTTTTCTCCATCACTCTTTCACTCTCCTCCTCTCCATAGTAAAAGTAGATGTGTAATGGAGAGAATAAGCAAACATGAACAAAACTGATAATTAAATGTGAAGTTGAACCAGAAATGTAAATACATGTATATATTGTAGTGACTTAATGAATTTATATCGCCCCTCCAGGTGACAAATGGCCCAACGAACCATAATCGCGGAGAACAGATTAATGTAAGTAGTGATAGGGATGCCATTAGGGCTAATAGGTTCAGTAATGTTGAATGTATTTTAAAATGTCCTGCAGTTTTGTTCTCAGTAATGTTGTTCTTTATGGCTTGGTATCATACCCTTCTATCTTTGGTTAATGACATGCACAAGGGGGCGAGCGGGGCTAACTTGATACGGGAAGGGTCGCACTTGATATAGACTGGGGTAAAGACAATGTGGATAGAAACATATGACATTACTGCCAATGGTACAATTGTAATGCAACCTCCAGAACACGCCACCACAAGCCCAACAAGTGTCTCCTTGCTACTTCCTAATATAAATATGAGTAATGATTATGAACTCAATGAATACGATGGTGATTATTACTGGCCAAATGACATAACTAACACTAGTACACGTTCACAGACAACCATACACCCTACCTCACACGACACTGCTGCTACTGATGGAGATACACATGCCATATTGAATAACAATGATACACCCTGGGCTGGAATGTTTCCAATATATTACAAAAAGGTGAAAAACAATAAAAAGGAAGGGAGAAGGAGGGGAAAATGGGGGCAGAAGGGAAAAGATACGACATTTATCATGACCTGGGGTTAGACAAAATAGAAGATCCCTGCCACCCCGATCAATCAAATAAATGGTATTCGGACATGAGTACCACAGCGAAGCAAGCAACAAATGAAAGCTGCTACGCCTGTTCACTCATTCTGCATGCATCAGGAAAACCGAAAATGTTAATACCACAGGAAGTGCCCATGTCGGAGGCCCAATGTTTGATTCATCTGGTTTTGTGTAGGATAAAAAGCACCTTCCAAGCACACACAGTCACAATGGAAAAACTGGAAAATGAGAGAACATGCACAAGCAGACGCCAAGGAGTAATCTGCCTTAAAGAACCATTTCTAGTCATCAAGGGAACGAGATATGCAGAAAATAAGTGGCACGAAGAAACTATCGAATGCAAAGCAGAAGCACTTTGAGGCCTATCGCATGACAACTTCCAATGGATAAAGGAGGTGTGTGGCCCCATCTGGTCGCAGCATGTCACGAAGTTAACGTGGGTCACAGCGTTGAAAAAACCTATCAAAATACAGAAAGAAGTGCCACATGAACTGTGTTTCCATGGGGAAGCAAGAGTGAACATGGGGGAAACAAAGAAATGCAACAAGACGGTAATAATACCAGACATGAAGAAAGGCACCGCTGCACTCATGGACATGTACTGGATTTGCGGCAAACAAGCCTATCTACACCTCCCAACAGCATGGAAGGGTACATGTGCCTTAGCCACCCTCCACACAGCCCTGATGGTAATACCTGAAAGTCATATCCAAGGGACAACGGGAAAATCGGCTGGCATATCGGCAGCAGGGCAATCGGCTGGCATATTGGCAGCAGGGCAATCGGCTGAACAATCGACAGTGCCCCAACAAATGACAACAGAAGCTCCAGCGTATGAACTATTGTCAGAATATGAACTCAAGAAAAGGTTAGCACAAAGTAAAAGATCCTCCAATTACATCTCATCCAAATCATCGAAACTCCTTGCTGAGATCCCACAGAAATACAAGCTCTTTTCATCAGCAGAGACATTTTTCGCCTCACTCCTTGTCCTGGGACTCCAAGCACGAGTAAACGCCAAATGGTTGCAGATAGTGTGCTGGGAGCTCATCCAACTGGCTAATAACACTGAAGAAGGGTTCAACGTGATCAAAATAGAGCTCCGCGCACTGCACCTAATGACAATGCAAAACAGATATCTTCTAGATCTCCTCACGGCGATGGACGGTGGTGTTTGCCGAAAAATTGGGGGGGGGGGCGTGTTGCACATTTGTGGCAAGTGAAGATGCTAATAACGGGACACTCTCACATGTGATAACAGCAGTACACAATCTATGAGAGAGAATGAGAACAGAAGGAGGCGCAGAAGAAAGCATGTGGTTTGACAATATGTTCAGTTGGATACCATCATGGGTAAACGTGGCAATGAAAATACTCATCCCCATCATCGTCTTTGTGCTCTTATTCTTCTGTGTGTGCCAACTGGGACTGCGGTGTTGTGAAAAAAGTATGCCTACCTCAGCTTTGATGATGGTAACAATGGGCCGACCGACAACAGTAGCTACCATGATAGACACACAAATACAAACAGGGGAGTACACTACACCGCAGAACAGGATGACAGCTATTTACAGGCAATATGGGGACAGGGTTGATCATTTACACCACACAACAATAAAGGAACCAACAGAGCTGCAATGGTACAGAGACGTATGGGTGGACTTAGATGGAGATGGTGCGATTTACTTAATGTGTACACCAGACGAATATGCCAGAAAAGGAAATAGCTTAAGAAGTGTATGCAGAGCGTGGATGCCAATAAAAGGCACCCCGCGTGAGACGAGGATGTGGCGGAGGCTGAGTACTACCGAAGGGAGAATGAAAAGAATAAAAAATAAAAATATGTGTTACTTTAGATGTAATGAAAGGGGGGAATGTGTGGGAGCCAAGGGCCAACAGGCCCCTCTCTGCTGTCACTTCTCAGTACAAAACTCGGATCAAGTGCCTCCAGAAGAGGGTATGCCCCTCGCACTTATGCAATGTTAACTTTGGGTTACATTTGCATAGATGGGACCACTGAGCAGGACACAAGGTATCCATTTTGTACCCCCTTCCGACTCCATCTTGGTGACCAGGCCTCACTGCGATAGTACAAAATGCCTCTTTCCCTTTCCCTTTCCCCGCCGCAGCAGCTCAGAGCACAAAGCCCCCACCCTTGTTCCCACTCTGACTGGAAAACTCTGCAGCTCCATTCTCACGCTGAAGACGGAGATGCTTTCAACAAATAATACATGTAACACATCTCTTTTCCTCTGAGATCACTGTCCTGCATGTGAACCAATATGAGCTTGTCCATCTCCACAAAAGTGTCCTTGCCCTCTTACCCTCGCCAGTTGAAACTTATTGCCATTCTAACCCTGTGTCCCTGCAAGATATTCCTTTCATGTGCCAGACCACTGACCATGCTATGAAGCCCATCCAACAGACCCCCAACTAACATTAGACCCCTGCTGCAGTATATCGTGCCTAATACTAACAACTGCCACATACCTGAGATTCTTGTGAGACTAACTCCACAGTTCAATGAGAGTATTATGGTGGTGAAGACCCTTAAACCTGTGACCTGTATAACCCAAATGTTATAGATGATATAGATACCTGTGTGATTTGTATAGTGACATGATAAACTACTGAGGGTCTTTTTGATCAACCATTATTTAGTGCATGCATTATTTACAATGTATTCATTAGCTTAGATAGAGAGTGACCACCGTGTTTCACAACGACCTGACCTTCACCCCTCCCGCGCACAGATGTCTGAAGTCAACCCTCCCGCCAACCAAGCAACCAACCCGGAGGAAGAGATGATGCCCACACCTAAGACACCACCCTGGCTGACCAATCCGGGTCCAACGTAGCATCATATGTTAGATATGTCAATGTGCTTATATAATGTGTTTGTAACCCTGATGTGGTCAGAGCGTTCTCAGAGATCTAGATAAACTTTTCCTTGAACTCTCGCAGCCTGCTCTTTTGTGCCTTATTCCCTGTCCAGGGAGTGTCTGTTTTATTCATTTTACACGTGTAAGTCAGGGAGGGCACAAACACTAGTGCAACTCCAGGGTGGGCAGATTGTCCCATGACTCAGCCCCTGTTACAGAACTCCAGGCGATATTGTAAGTTGTATTAAACAAGACATTGATCGTCATTAAAAGTATGGCGGTAAGGCAACAACGGTGCCGGTAGTGCTACCGGCACTGTTGCTACCGTACCGCCATAGTACGAGTTCTGCTCGTGGGTGCCTTTGCAGCCACCAGGTCTGACCTGGAAGCCGTGCCGGCACCCACAAGCAGAATAGGACTGTAGCACTCGTACCGTTATTAACGGTACTGGTGCTACCACCTTTCCCCATTCCTATTCAGCCCTATGGGGCCGAATGGGGATGGGGAGTCCCATATTACCGACACCCGCGAAAGGCACTAGTCCCAATGCTTAATGCGATGAAGGCAGAGTTACAGTGATGGATGTGAGCCTACCATCTGTAGGTTCACACTCCTCTAGACTCCCCAAGTACCCAGTGTCATAATAGCAGATGTTAGTGAAATGGGCTGAGGTGCCAACCTGCAAATAATACTTGCCCAGGTTCAGTGGCCAATAGGTGCAATATGTTGCTCAGAAAACTAGGGGAGCATATTGATGTCTTCCTAGCTCTGCTCGAGTATAATATCCTCAACAACAGAAGAGCAGCCCATGTATGCATGGACAACATCTGAAATAAAGTGTACTATTGGTTGCCATAGCGACACTAGTTCATGATCCCAGAACACAATATGCAGCTTCCTTATGTTATAGACAGAGAGAATTATTCTGGCCTTGGTTGCCTCTGACTTCTCATACAAGCAGAAAGGCTGAACAAACTTCACTCATCATGAGGAATTTGACGCTGATTCATACAACATTTTCCCTGATCTGCCATGAGTTTGGTTTCCTGATCTTTGACATATTTGCTGGTAGAGACAATATTTGTTTGCTCTACTTTTGTACCAAAACAATCAATCCTGTGTCTGGGGATCAGACACCCCATCATTCCATTGACCAATAGGCCTGCTGCATACCTTTCCACATTTTTCCCTTGTACCCATTTCTGGGTTCAATAATAGGGTATCTTAGTCATTGTTGAGGCATCCAGATTGGTGATGGCACGCCCGATTCCACTTCTTCTCCAGTTATCACAAGGTATTTTTGGGGTCCTACCCTTTTCACCCTGCAAACATTCTGGGTTTAGAAATGATGGGGTTAGGTCATCTGGATAGGTCTGGGTCTCAGACGGTGGACGTTCAGAACTATCAGAGGCCAACAAACTAAAACACTATGAAAGGAATTGTAGTATTTTGCAGAGAACACACATCTGATCCCCTAACCTGCAACCCACTGATTTTACTAGAATTCCTGACTAAAATGTTTCACCTAGGGTTTTAAAGTCCCCACTTTTAGATGCCAGCTTGCAGGTATCTGTGCTTTCAAGGATACTTTGGTGTATGGGCTTGCGGGTAAGTGCAGCTGAAAACAAGACCTTATATTAAAGCATCATGCCCTGCATGGAACCTCACTTGAGTTATTGAAACCCCAGAGACATCCCTTTACACCAATGAGGGATAGTCTCTGGCAGCTACCTCTTATATGATAGTCTTTCTGCTTGGTGTCGCCCCCACTTCAGGGTTGGGCAAGTTAGGGACATTACTTTTTCCGTCTCCCTTCCCCCATCCCTCCTGTTGTGGTTGGTTCTATGGCTAGCCCCCTTCTCTACCTGAAATGTGGTTCTTTCATCCATGTGCATGAGGATATGTATCTTCCTATTCTGCTTCTTCAGAGTGGTGAACACACCGTGTAAAATATGCGTACTTTAGATATTGGTAGCACATTCAAGTAATACTTGAACTGAATGGAACTATTTAATTTTTCAGAAAACCTCTTTAAAACAGTTGGTCCCAGGCACTTGGTCACTGATACAATGACTGTCATTGTCAACAGGTGGAATGGTCAGAAGATAACTTAGGGGTTATCTTCTACCTGAGATCATTGTTGTGGTTGATCACTACTCGAGTTCTGCTGAGCCAATACATGTCTCTCCCCAGACTATAGCTAAATAGGACCCCAAATGTCATTTTTTTTCGCCTTGACAATTGTGATATCTCGGTTGTAGAAAGGGTCAAAAACGCTTGGCACGTACCTTCATTCATCTCTTTCTGCTGACCTTCACATTAACCAAGTGTCTAAAAACTGCTCCTACTATCTCCAACTGCTGAGGAAGACCCAACCCTTCCTATCTGAGAAAAACTGCGGCTCTATTGCCTGGGCCATAATTTTGTCTAAACTAGATTATTGTAACTCACTTTTGATTGGAATTTATAAGAAATGACTGTCTAAACTTCACATTTCCCAGAACGATGCAGTTAGAATTGTCAAAATCAAATTGAAGCAGGACCACACCTCTAAGACTAGGAAGGAACTCCACTGGCTTCCGATCACTGCTCGTATATCCTTCAAAGCGGCAATATTGGTATACATCTCAGCTGCTTACCTAAAATCCATGATTCTTCCCTATGTCCCGATTAGAGCTCTGCACTCCTCCTAGATGGGGTTAGTAAGATCTTTATGTTTCAGTCGGACCAATGGCCTAGGTTAATCCTTTCCAGTTGTGGCAGCTAAAATATGGAACTCCCTTCCTTCCAATCTGAGACTTGAGAAAAACCATCTCAGCTTTCTCCCTAAACTGAAAACTTTCATCTTTGAATAAATCCCTTCCTGCTCTTAATCCTGCTGGGGCTCTTGGTTTCTCACCTGCTTTGTGTCTGTCTCACTTGTATCTATGTTGGAGCGCCCTGTTGCCTGCGGACTTTAGCGCCTTATAAATAAAAAATGGGAAATAGCATTGAGGACCAGAACTGAACACATTATCAGTCTTCAAAGGTCAGGGTGGTTCAGTGCTCTTCATCTAATAACCACTCTTGTGGAGACCAGTGCACTTACTACACATACCTAAGACTGCTCTAGGTAATCCTCCATCTGAAATAATAATATGATATACAGGTAAACTCAAAATAAATAAAATAAGCACATGCAATCTCTTTGGTCCCTCCTCATGCACCATTTAAAAACATGATTCCTAGGTATCCTATTATATACATTTTTGGATCTTTGGAAATGTCAAGCATGTAAAATTAGATGCCAAACAGCAGATATCAGAAAAATATCACATTAAGATTGATCAATGTACAGTGCTCTGGATACAGGCATGCTGGCTTATTAGGCACTGATCTATATGATATACACATTCATACTTTACAACTTACAATCAGAACACATGTAATACCATACATTTACCAATCAACTATAATAAGCACCTTAGTATAGCATACATATATGTTGATCTTTGTGGCACCAGAAATCGTACCTTCTTAAAGACAGGCATCAGAAAAATGTATCCCAGAAAGTGTCTGAGATTGGGTTTTAGGAAGAGGCAGTGATGGGCGGGTTCAAGGGAGCACAGGGAGTGGGGAACCAGGGGCAGGGAAATGTGCTCCAAATATCTATTTGACCTGTCAGCCCTCTGCTGCTCTTGTAACCTATCATGTCTGCAAATATCTATTTAACTTGGCAGCCCTGTTTTGCTCTTGTAACCTATCATATCTGCAAATACCTATTTGACCTGGTAGCCGAGCACTGCTTTTGTAACTTACACCATGTACACATACCTACTTTGTCCAATACACTTGGGCATGCCTGAAGTAGCCCCTGCACCATGAGGTGAGGCTATGCCGGTCTGTGTGCTCTCACCTACTTTGGCTGTAACCTGTACGTTGTCTTTCACTTTATGAACTGGTCTATGCCCTTTCTGTAACTAGCTCCCTTCTGCCTCCAGGTTTGGTGCACTAAAATAAATACATAAATAAATAAATAAATAAATAATCCAAGTAATTTGTAAGGGAGATTAAACACTAGGATTCAGACTGTGGTGAAAAAGGTTTTTCTATTTGCCATAACAGGGTACATATGATATGCACAATATTCTTGTAAATGTGGGGTGGTGTCACAGATTAAGGACAATATGCCGTGAGCTTTTGAGTTTGGGGTATAGGGGAAGGGCAAAGCAAAGAGAGATGTACAGTGCTCCATTTGGAGAAGGTCCATATGCCACATCCTCACCTAGTAACCATCACTGTAAATTCACCTCCAGATCTGAGAAAAAATCAGCAAGACACTGAGGGAGTGCAAATTAGCTCAAATGTAGGCCTTTTGCTCTATAAAAATCTCTTTTTCTTGCATGGCAGAGTTACCTTAGACACAGCTTTATTAACCCAAGGCAGCCCTTTCACAAGATTGCAAACACCTACATACCTGGCATGCAGCATGTTTAGCAAACACCAGCAAAGTTATGGTGGGTTTAAAGACACTTGAAAAAACCTTTTAACTTGAAATATGAAAGTAGTATAATACATTTGTGCTACGTTCACCTCCAGTTAAGAGCAACATGAGAAAGGGATTGTGGGTATGCAAACTATCCCAAATGCCATATTTTTAATCCAGAAAGTTGTCCTTGTCCTAGAGGACAGTGCTATGTTATTTATAGCTTTATCAAGAGAAATCAGACATTTCTCAAAGCTGTAAATAATTACATGACTGTTTTCACCCTGATTATTGGGGATTAGATCAGTATAATATTGACAACTTTGTGGGTGGATTTCTGGGATCCGTTTAACAAACACCAGCAAAGTTATGATTGGTTTAAAAAGGCTTGGAAAAAACACTTTCACCTGAAATGTGAAAGTAGAATAATCCATTTGAGCCAACTGAGACATGTCACAGCACCTTCTAGTAAATATCACTGGAAGTTCACCTCCAGTTCTGAGCCACATCAGCAAGGCATTGTGGGTATGCAAATTAGCCAAAATGCAAGCCTTTTTCTCCGAAAATAGTCTTTGGGCCTCATTACGACCCAGGCGGTAAGGGGTTTACGGCAGCGTTAACAGCGCCGACCCTTACCGCCTGAGTACGAGGTCCCTTAGCGCCATGGCGCTTTTAACACCTGCTTTTAGCAGGTGTTAAAATCCATGGCGCTAAGGGACCATGGAGTTAATTACGCCACCGTAATTTACGGTGGCGTAATTAACGCCTTCCCCACTCCCATTATGCCCTATGGGGCAAAAATGGGAATGGGGAAGGGTAAATGGGGATTGGGGACTTACCGCCCCGCCAAGGTCGGAATGGGGCGGTAAGTCCGCCAACCACCATGGCGTAAACGTAGTTTACACCATGGTGGTAAAGTCACGGCCCAGGCGGTAACTTACCGCCTGGGTCGTAATGAGGCCCTTTGTTTTACAGGTAAATTTATCAAACATTGAGTTCCATGATGTGTTGCAGGCATTAAACAAATGGATTCCTAAGGCACCTGCCTATTTTTATCATCTGATATAAGTATACATATTACATACAAAACAGATTTAATTGCTATCTGCAAAGCCTAATTTGCAGGTGGCTTTTACATTTTTTTTTTTTAAACAGAGCGTAAAAAGGAAGCTAACGACAATTCCACCTGGTTTTAGTCTTCACTTTTTGTTCTGCTTTATGAACGGTTAAAATTGTAAGCAGGGGACAACACAGCATGTAACTACTAATGTTGGGGGTTCCCTGCATGCAGTTAAAAGATTTTGCAAAATGACCTACTTGGCGTTTTAGCATATATTTTGAAAAGAGATTTTGGGACCCCCTATTTATTAACCTGTGAAATTACAGTGTTTTTTTAGTGAAATTACCACAAAGGTACAAGGAAATTATGGCAAGATTAACAAGATGGCAGTTTTTCATTTCTGAAAGCCTCAGCTGCTGCAATGCCCCATGGAAGATATGTAAACATTTTTTGGGACCGGGGGAGATTTGCACCAAATCAAAACAAGGTAGATCACAAACAATTTGTACCCAAGTTGTTTCCAATTTGCTGCAAGTGATTTGGTGTTCATTCAAATCAATGTTTCTCAATGGGAAAATTAATCGAAGGCCTAAACCCGTGTTTTTTTCTTTGCTGACAACTTTTCTCACCTTTTAACAATTTTGCCCTAACATTTTCAGTTTGGCAAATTCTGCCCTACAAAACATATATATATGAACTATAGTTTCGGTGAGTATCAAGTTCCATAGGAAACCCAAACATTGAATTGCTAAAAACTTTTGACTTGCATGACTGATTTGGATGATATTTTGCAAACAAATGATGTCACAGAGAATGAGATTGTCATGAAGGAATTTACCATAATCGCATTTATGACTGTGGCTATGCACCCAAAATGTCAAATATGTAAAATGGAAGTGTGTCACAGAAAAGATCAAGTATATATTAAGAGGCAGTGCTGGGGCTTCCTGAGGAGCGAGGGAGAGTGTGTTTGGGTGTGGGGAGGGTAGCTGGGTGGTGTATTGAGGGCCATTTGAGATATTCAAACACTGACAAGTGTACATATGTGATTCCCATCAAATAACCACGGCTATGAAAATGTGCATTATGGTGCATTTTACATAACCACGATTATCAGGATGTGAGTCCAAGGATTGTGTTATAGTGACACATACTGTATAAAATGGATCATATAAGTGTTATTGATCCATTTATACCAGATGTGTATTTTTTTCTTCTATTTTTTTTTTACTTGAAGGGTGATTCAGAAAGGAACCCTTTGGAGGTTTAAAAAAAAAACGGGGGAACATGGATCAGAAGAACATTAGGGTTGGAACATGTAACAAGGGCTACAAAAAAGGTATACATTTTTGGGGGAGTTTCTTGTTTTTTTTTTTTAAATGGTGTGTTTTTAGTTACAAAATGGGGGTGGAGAATTGCTGCTTAAAAAAAGAAAAGCCTAGTGGTGGCAGTTGACATGGTGGTCTGCAATTTCAGCTGCCCACCTATCTAGAGTTGCCCCTCCTGCGGGAATCCGGTTGTGACATTGAGGCACAAGATCATGCACTCTCTCAGGTTCACAAGCAGCCAAATGGTGGCAAATTCTGAAGTTTCCGTTGTTCGCACAGGAGGAAGTAGATACATGAAGGCTCTTGTAGTGTGATTGGACAGTGGAGTCAGAAGCTTTGGAGGTGTCAAGCACATCAAGAGAAAGGCAGGGCTACTCTTGATTGACATACAGATAGAATATAGGGCATCCCTACATATTATCCCCACCAAAAATATCGCTGTAGATATGGTTGTCTGGAACGCCATAGGCAATATTTTTGGGGGGGATAATTTGTTGGAGCGGGGCTACGGGGGTGTCCCCACGCATTTAAATATAATTCAGGGGTTACGGGGGTGTCCCCGCAGGATCCATGCCTTAATATTGCTGCAAAAATATAGCAATATTTTTTGCGTGGATATTAACACATCAAACCGAATATGGGGAGTTGAACTGAGAGGCGTGGGGATTCTGTTCCTGCCTGTGCCACTGCTGGGAGCTGGGTTTTGCTGGTCTGCTGCCGTCTGCAGAAGGGAGTGCAGAGAGAAGCAACGGCCTGGCATTGAAGTTGCTGCGATTTCACGGCCGATCCCGGGGGCAGTGCAGGGTTTGTAATGCTCCCGCGCAGATAAACCACAGCAGAAAGAGATTGTCCAGATGAAACGCAGAAGCCCCATAAATAATTGTAAGTGAAGTTTAAACTGAGGAGAGTGTGGGCTGAATGTGATTCATTATCGGTCAGGACAGGAGTCTATTTTTAAAACAGAATGTGATGTTTTCTTTTCACATGTCTTAAATGACGGAGGGACACAATCTTTTCCAGTTAACACATGTTCTTATTGTATTGCAATGCTTGTTTTTTGTTTTTTTCTCTCTCTTAAGAACTATAGCTGTAACAATGTGGGTAAGATTTTGGGGAATGTATTATTGTTGATTGGATTATGTTTTTATTGTAAATCACATGGTGCTTAACAAAATTATAAAAAACATTTAGACTGGTTTGGTGTAAGGATTTTTCTTTTATATCTCCAAAGCTTCATATTTCAACTGGGGAAAACAGAACACACTGTGGTGTTCACATCACAGTGGTAAAAATAAAATACTGATAGAGGTCAAATCAGAGAAAAGCGGAAAAATATACAAAGGCAAACTAGAGAGTTGGGTGTTGGTATGAATGTGCTCCACTCTGCATGCTAAAGTGGGAGCAGAGCCCTCCCAGGGTATAGGTCTGTGGTTTAGATAAACCATTGACAAAATCCATATGTGATATCTGACATTATATATGATCTTACTGGGTTCCCTATAATTGTGCTAAGCCTGAGTGGGTGTTTACAGTCAGCCTGGAGTGTGTCATATTTATAAAGGGGGAAGGTTTGCCTTATCATGGGGCAATGTTATAAAAGGTACGTTCACCACTAAATTACCACCAAAATAAAGTAATGCCAATTTACTGCCAAAATACTATGAGACTAAAATACTGCCAAGTTAGGTAATAGCCCTAAAGATAAAATCTCTTACATATTTATGGTGCATTGGCCATCTGTGAACTGACTGTAAAGCAGCTACTGGTCATGGAAAGTGTGTTCCACACCGCCATCCGTGCATTAAAGGGAACTCATTTTATGAATTTAGTGTAGTGCTGTAAATTGAATTCCAATATGTCCCAAAATGAGGCTACCTTTCCGTAATTGATGAAATATTTAGAAGAAAAATTATATGTGCATGGGGTGTGGTCATCAGACAATGCCACACATTGGCATGACCGCATTTGTGGAAAAGTGCAGAAAGAACAACTGGACAGCATTTGTGAAGAGGGCAGTATAATTCAGGTGTGCCTTCTGAGATTATTTAGAGCTACTGACAAATATTCTGAGGGAGACTGCTTGATAAGGCTCTGTGCCAAAATCTGGTTCATTTTGAATAGACCTCTACGAATGCAGGGAAATGATGCTGAGTCAATTAGTAGATTGAAAATAGAATTAGATGGAGTTAATGAGCAGGAGAAAAAGTTAAGATCAGAACTCGAGTTATGTCAAAAAGAAATGCAATCAAAATGCAATAAATTCGACACCCAACTATCTCAGAGAATGAAGCATTTTGAATACAGTGAACAAGAACTAAAACACCTGAAAGAGTTGGTAAGCGACATCAGACAAGGCAAAGAGGAGGTTATCTTAGAGATCCAAGCTCTCCAGAGAGACAAAGGGGGTCATTCTGAGTTGGGCAGTAAGGGTTAACGGGCACCGGTAAGGATGCCGGTGCCGGTAAACCCTTACCGCCCAATTCTGAGGTCCCTTAGCAGGAACCGAAAAGGACGTGTGGTCAGACCACACATCCTTAGAGGGTCCCGCTAAGGGACCAGGGCGCTAATTACGGGCCCGCTATTTGCGGGCCCGTAATTAGCACCATCCCCATTCCCATTGAGCCCTATTGGGGCTCAATGGGAATGGGGAATGGTTTACTGAATGGGGACTTACCGGGTCCTCCAGGGTCGGAATGACACGGTAAGTCCCCATTCAGCCAGACCGGACCCGGACCTGGTATTGGAGGCAGCCATGGTGCTAATAGAGAAAGAAGGTGAGCTCCAAGCTATTGAACAATAAATAGCTCAAATGTTCCAGGAAAGGGACAAAAGGGACAAAGAGTTGAATCAATGTCAAATGCAAATGAGTGAGATGCAGAATGTAATAAATAAGTTGGGCGATGAGAATACTTACTTGAGTCAGAAGGCAGAATGACTCCACAAAAAATGTAAAGATTTAGAACAGCAAATATGTCATTTTAAATCTCAGGAAAAACAGCAAGGCACCACGTTCAATGGGATTGAGGTTAGCCCCATCTCTAAAAGAGGGAATAATGTCCCAATGGCTATACAGGTGGTTGGGCCTGGTTCTAACACAATTGGAGGGTTTGACTCACCCACTAGTGGTTGCCACCAGTTCCATACACCCGAAAAAAAGAATGAACAACAGAATAATGCAACTCCACATGTAGCATCAAGTAGCCCTTTTAAAATAATGAAATCAATCAAGGCCCTAATTAAGCCATTCAAAAAGGGGGGTGATTGCTGTATAGAGGATCACCTGGAAGCAATGCATGATATATTTAAAGCCCTTAAGATACCCAAGGAACAGTATAGACAATACTTTCATTTAACTCTTGATACTGCCAAAGCGAGCGTCATCAGGGGATTGAATGAACACGAAAATATGTTATGACCAGAATTCGAAAGGAGGTTAGACATCACTTTTCACCATATCAGTCATTGCATGATGTAAAGAAAGCTGCATTTACATTGACAGCCAGGCCAAATGTTCACCTCGTCAATTTCTCCAAGAGTTAAAAAGAGCTTTCTCTCGCTTTGATGTATCCTTTAGTCCTAATTCAGTTGAATTTAAGACTGCCTATTATTTTTATGGCCTACAAAAAGATATTATATCACGATTGATTCGCGAGTTTGACCACGAGAAGTCACTGGAGTGGATTGTAGAACAAGGGACCAAACTATATGAGGTGCTCTATTGCCAGAGCAGAGAGGGAGATAGAATTAAAGAAGCAAAGTCAAGATCTAAGGACTCCTCAGTAACGGTCCTGTGTTGGTTGCTGATTTAAACATGAAGATACCCGCAAATGAGAATGAGGCAGGGATTGCAACTATGCACAAAAAGGAAGTTTGATTTAATCTGGCATTGAATCAAAATATTGAAGTATGTGCAGATGAAAAAGAGAAAGGAAAAAATAAACGTGAAGTTCCAAAAGAGCAAAGAGACAGATTCACAAAAGACATCACATGCCCTGATAAAGCCACTGATGGAGAAGTAGGTTTGATTGTTGAAACATTCTCCCTAGATACTCAAAATACCAATAAAATGCGAACAGGAAAAAAGGGAACTAAAAAGGAGGGTGCAATCCAGTCACCTGAAGAGTTCTTTGAGCAACATATTATTAAAGAGACTAAAAGGTCTGATGATGTGTCAGATGCAAATAGGTGATCAGAGTCAGAAAATAACAAGTTACTATGTGAGGTTTTGAGCATGTTCAGTTGAAGAATTGCAGTGTGAATGCTGATAGTCCCCGAACAGAGGGGCGGCCAGTTGCTACACTCCAGTTGACTTCTGAACGTGACAAGATGGACCAAGATTCTCGAGATAAAATGGGCAAAAAGGAGGGAAAGATATCCTTTCATTTACCCATGTGCTTGGCAAAAAGTTAGAAGGGCCTGCGAAAAGTGATTCCTGAAATCAGCAGTAATTCACACTTTCTGTGTGTATTGGAAGAAATTGAGGACAGGTATTATGTTCCTATTACTGTGGAAGAATAGTGCAATACGTTTTCAATGATCGACACAGGTGCACAGGCCACAATTATGTGCAAAGAGTTGGTAAAAAGTATCAATGAAGGGAGATCCCCACAAAATCAGTCCCAGTACATAATTTCAATGGTGAGGAAGTACCTATTGAAGGTGTCACCGAAGTTGACATAAAGATAGGAAAACACAGAATGAGACAGGAAGTATTGATCACATCTATCAGTGAAATTCCATTTTTTATGGGAAAAGTTTGCCTGAAAAGGTTGTCACCCCTCATTGATGGAGTTAAAGGTTTTCTATGGTCTCTGACAAAAAAAAACATTAAGGCCTAAGAGGGTACAGTCACAAAGCAGCAGTGTAAATGAATGCCATACTGTGGCTAAATCAATTGATGCAGTGGAGGTGTATCTTCAAAACAGCTGTGTGCCGAGTGTCCCTGTTATCCTGATGTGTCAGGATAAAATGTAAAGTGAAAAAGAGAAACAATCCATGCAGATTTATTTGGATCCTAGGAAGAAAAGGCAGACTGAAATAGATGAACTTACATTGCGCTTTTACCTGAACAAGGAGAAGTGCAAAGAGAATACTATCCCAGAAGTAATAACTCCCAAATATCCTATATCCAGCTGATATATCGCCCTCCGTGCCCAATCAATACTATTCTCTCTAGTAACCTCAAAAGCTCAACGCGAGTACTACGACTAGGTGATCTCAACTTGTGTTTTAATGACCCCTCGGATCAGCCTGTCTTGGCAACGGCGAACATTTTATCAGAACTTGGCCTTACCCAAAGAAGCAAATCCCCTACCCATAACAGGGGTAGAATACTAGATTCGGGGACAGACTACAACTGCCATGTCAATATCCTTTCCATTTCACTGCTAGGCTGGACCAACCACTACTTACTCTCATCTACGCTCTCTACCAACAGACCCCAGTCCATACCTGTCCCCATGGTCCACCCACACTGACTAGAAATAAAAAGAGCATTACAGGAGATAGGCTTATCCCTGCTATTCCCCCCACCCTTAACTCACTTCATGACAGCACTGACCAAGAGAACTTGGTCGATGAGTATAACAAAATTATGGCTTCATCCCTGGATCAGATCGCCCCCCTTAAACTGAGACCAAGTAAGCCTAAAAACCATTTAAACAAATGGTTTACACCATTCCTAAAAAATGTATGACAACAAAAAAGAAATTGTGAGGCTGCATGCACAATACTACCATCGTAAGCCAACAAACTAAAGCTTACCAAACTTTCATCCCTCTATAAAAATGAAATCTGCCTTGCTAATCGGGAATCCTACGACACTCATATCTCCCAGGTAATTCCAATATGAAAGAATTATTTACTATTCTTAAAGAATTATAGACTCCCATCGCAATACCAGACACTTGTACCAAAGATAAAAAATGGTGCTCAGATATCCAACACGCACTCGCCAATAAAGTATCTATCTTACAAAATAAAATATCTCCAATAAAAGCTTCCTTAAATGCCCCACCTCCACCTAAAACATCTGTGAACACCGCATAAGTCCAACCTACCCGATTCAACTTCTCCAAAGTATCTATCATCGAGGTGGAAAGAATTATTCTGTCTCTCAAACCATCCAATTGCCAGGGTGATCTCTGCCGGCACAGCTTATCAAGGATGCGACTCAAGACCTATCACCTTTCATATCCAAGCTTATCAACGCTTCCTTTGCCACCGGCATCATACCCACAAACCACAAAGAATCAAGGGTACTCCCACTTTTAAAAAAAACGACACTAGATTCCTTAACACCCACCAACTGTAGGCCAATTACAACAGTGCTTTTCTTCTAAAAACACTAGACAAGGTGGCTTACATGCAAATACAAAACATTTGGAAAAACACCACCTGTTAGGAGCTAGGCAATCAGGCTTCTGTCCACAATATGGAACGGGACTGCCCTCATCGGTCTCAAGACCCAAGTCGATGAGCTTAGAGACTGGTAAATCAGCTCTGCTCCTCCTCTTGGACCTTTCAGCTGCTTTCCATTTGGTGGATCATACGATTTGATGTAACCATCTCGACACAGCAGCACACTTCTCCAAAGATGCCATAACTTGGATTAGATCCTTCCTAAGCGGCAGAACAATGAGGGTCTTTTCGCCTTCAGCATCGGCAGACCCCATGCCTATCACCTGCGGTGTTCCACAGGGGTCCTGTGTCTCGCCCACACTGTACAATATTTTTACCAATCCCCTTTTCGTTGATCTGTATCATCTCGGTATCACCTACACTAACTATGCAGATGATATTCAGATCCTCCTTCCACTTTCAGGGGATTATGACAAATCAATCAATCAATCAATCAATCAATCAATCATCCAGGCATGGATGGCCATGCTTGGTCTATGCCTGAATGATGATCAAACAGAACTCATCATCTTGGGTACCCCTACTAACCTAAAAAAACTAGGACCTGACTATTCCTCCTTCATAATTGCAAGGTAGCACAGGAGGTAAAAACATTACGTTTTTACCTCGACTCTACTCTGTCCTTTCCAAATAGGTCAACACGCTAGCGTCCTCTACGGCGTACACGTGTAAACTCATTTGAACAGGTAAGACATTTCTCTCGAACAACAGCTGTACCATCCTGACCAGAGCCCTCATCCTGTCCCGTTTGGATTTTTGTAATGCCCTATACATAGGCTCAAACAAATCCATCATAAGAAGAATCTAAACCCTACAAAACAATGCCCCTAGAGCGGCCCTAGCTATCTCCAGAAGAGAGCACATTTCTGAGAGCAGACGACAGAATAACTGGCTGCGGACCAATGACAAAATCCTACTAAAACGGTGTTGTCACCCATTAATCTCTTAACAACGCCGCTCCTATCTACCTCTCTGAGAGATTCCACAAACAGACATCCCTAAGACCAACCAGATAAGCAAACAGGGATCGCTTGTCCATCACTAGATTCAAACTATCCACGATTGGAGGTAATAGTTTCCCTGTTAAAGTGGCCAAACTATGGAACTCAATGCCTCCTACACTGAGAGTAGACCAGTCCTACCAGAATTTCAGAACTAATACTATCTTGTGGTTGAAATCCACTGACCATTAACTCGCACAATGCATAATCCATGCCTGTGTAACTGAAATGCAACTAGTAATGCCCACTTGCTATCCCCATGGCAGTAGCCTCAATTTTGTGTACTATGCCTATAATATTTGTAAATATCTGTATATCCTGCTTTTGTAAGTAATGTATTTCACTTTATGTTTAACTACCGGCTACCCCCATGGTGGTAACCTCAATTTTGTGCACAATTCCTTGTAATATCTGTAAATATCTGCATACCCTGCTTTTGTAAGTAATGTACCTCACTTTACGATTCACTGTAACCAAGCTTCGCTTTTTCTTGTAACTGCTGCACCCTGATACCCTTGGGTCTGGTGCGCATTACAAATAATAAAACAAACAAACAAACAAACATCACAACCCTTGAGGTGATACATATGGGAGATGAGTAGACATGGATTCAGATGGGCATAGATGGCCATTCTGACATGGTGAAAGCCATGTTAGCACTTGAACAGGAAAGGAGTTTTATTAATGGGAAACTACTTCAGAGAATAATGGAAAGGGAGGAGATCCCAAAATTCAGAATTAAAAACCAATATATTTCTGGGTTGGACAATCCAGACCTTCAAAATAGAATTGCAGGAAGGTACATGCTAAAAATGACAATTGGCCAAAAAACCATCTTTCCTAATCTGTGGATAGTATTTGGGACACAGAATGATTTTTATTTAGGAAATCACATTATGCACAGAATGTGTATGGTGTTGGATTTCCTTAATCAAAAAGTGTGGTCCCGACTAGGAGGACCTGCACCTGAATTTGAAGACAAAAGACAGACTTATCATTGTGCGCAATTGGTGGCATATGCAATTGAGTTACAGGTGAAAAAGGAGGCCAACATTCCTGCATTCACACCAGACAATTCCCCATAATACTAATGTGTGTGCTTAATGAATCCATGAAGCAGCGAGGGCTGGAATGTGAATATACACCATTGGTGGAGATTGGGGATGGATCCATAAAAATCATGGTGGATAACAAGGGGTACCAAGACATTTATTTGGAGGAAAATTCTGTGTTAGGAATGGCAATACAAAAGTCACATTACACTGCAGATTTCAACAATACAGTAATTGGGAACATCCCTGAGAGGTATATAGATGCACAGGGCGTGTTTCCTGAGTCAATGGACTCTCAACCTAAAGGGATATTCAAAGTTCAGTCTGTGTATCCTTATGGTTCCACTGAGACAGTGTGCTGTCACCAGGAGAATTGCCTATCATTTAATTTAAATGAATGTGAAACAGAAAATCAGCCTATTGAAGTAGAGGCTGATATTCCAAAATATTTAAAAGTGGCAGCTCTGCAAAGAGATGCAGTCACACAGTTAGAAGAAAGCACAGAGGTTCCTCCATTGGAGGATTTTCAGAATTTTCAAAAATGGTAGAGGAGCTGATTCTGACAGCAGATGCATGTGACAGTGAAGAGGACAGGAGTGAATTGAGAAAAATATTTATGGAATTTAAGGCAGTTTTTGCCAAGGATGCATATGATTGTGGCCTAACTGATTTGCACATTGCCACATTACGAGAGGTGTGTGGTAGAAATCCGGTATTTGTGCACCAATATCAGTTGGCACTGGCATGCTTTTAGTCACTGGCAGAGATAATTAAGAATTTAAAATCCAGAGGAATTATCAGACCCCTTAATAGTACCTCAAGCACTCCCATTGTGGGTGTATTAAAGCCAAATGGTCAATGGTGTTTGTGTGCAGACTTCAGAGAATTAAATAAAAGGGTACCAGGGTCTAGATGGCAACTGCCATTTATTGATCAATGCCTTGCTCAGGTGAATGGGTCAAAGGTGTTTAGCATGTTAGATCTTACATCTGGTTACTGGTGTGTGCTATTGGCTGGAGACATTCAAAATCTGTTTGCATTCTCATTTGATAAAACGGAATACGCTTGGTCTAGAACACTGTTTGGGTATGTCAATCGTGGGAGTGAATTTGGCATATTTTTGAGAAAAGCACTTCAAGATGCAGCAGAAAGGGGAACCATAGCTTATGTAGATTATGTTCTAATAAAAAATAAAAGCCTGAAAAGTCATTTTGATGAGATCAGACATGTGCTTAGCAAATTGCAAAAGGCGGGCACCACAGTATCCTTGTAGAAGGCCCAATGGTACAAAAGGAAAGTGCATTTCTTAGGCCATGAAATGACTGAACATGGGTTGAATCCACAAAAGAAAAAGGTAGAAGCAATACAGAAGTTGAAAAATCATACTAACATGAAAGGTTTAAAAAGTTTATTAGGGATGACAGGATATAACAGGAAGTGTATTGAGAATTACTCCAACATCACTCAACACTTGACTAAATTATAGAAGCAGAATGTACCTTAGAGATGGGAAAAAGAGCAATCTGAGGCAGTAGCTAAGTTGAAAGAATGTCTCATAAGGGCACCATGCTTAGCCTATCCCATTCAGGATAAATCTTTCTTGGTAGAAATAGGATTCACTGAACAGTGTATGTCAGCTGTATTATCTCAAAAGCATGATTCAAATCATAAAACTATCGCATATCTCAGGTTGAAACTAAATTCAGAGAATGTGAAAAAGCTCTCCTGACCACTGTCTGGGCGTTGCAACACTTCCGTCCCATTAATCAGGGGGAAAAGGTGATCATTGAAACAAATCATCAGCCGTTGCAATTTTTACAAAGTAAAAGGATTAGATCAGGCAACCTAGCGCAGTCCAGAAATACTTCCTGGACATTGGCATTGCAGGGATTCCCTGAGGAGGTAACATATGGAGAGAACAAAAAGAGCCCAATTGCTCAAGGGATAGCAGATCTGCATGACTGTGCAGATGAATGTGTTTCAAATGAAATAGAAGTAGATCCCAGTTTAAATGAATTTGAACAATCACCACACAAAGCTGTTAATGAAAATATGTGCAAAGATTTACCAACTGTGTATGTCGATGGATGTGCTTATATTGAAAATGATAGTGATAAACAGCTGGTGGCAGGGATAGGAAATGTCTGGATAAGCTGTGAAGGCATTCCTAGTATAGGAATGAGAATTGGAGCCAGGAGTAGCAGAGTTAGCTGCCATTTATAAGGCGATTACTACCACAGTCGATAACAAATTCAAAGAAATTGTCCTAATAACAGATTCAGATTATGCCCGAAACAGCTTTGTAGAGTATTTACCTGGCTAGAAAGCAAATGGTATGCTCACGTATAACAAAAAGCCCCTCAAACACAGGAAAATGATCAAAGTTATAGATAAATTAGTGTCAGAGAATGGTTTAATAATACATTGGAGGAAAATTCGTGGACACTTAAAGACACAAGGAGAGGATAAGGAGGGAAATGATAAAGCAGAACAATTGGCCAAAATTGGGGCTGTCATTGAGAATTTTTGGCCATTGAACATCTAATTGCTGAAATGCGGGTGGATGCAGTTACACACACTAAATCTCCAAAAGAAGTTGAACAACCTGTAGTGTAGTGGAGTTATGATAAGCCAGATCAGGATCTGATTAAGGTGCAAAAAGAGGACCTAGTATTAGAGTTTTTTATAATCATGTGATAGACTCCAGACAAAATCCCTTAGCTGAAAATGATTGTAAAGGAACGGAACAGCTGAGAGTGTTGTTAAAGAATGAAAAGAGAATTAAACTACATGATGGTCTGATGATTAGGGTGTCTGTGACAGGTCAGACACAGTGGGTGGTGCCTCTTTCATTCAGAGGGCTAATGTTACACCACGTGCATGATGCAATAACTGCAGCAGACAGCGGTTCACAACAGAAACATTAGAAATGTTGAAGGATTATGCTTATTGTCCACATATGTCCCAGGCTGTGGAATTATACACCAGGGGGTGTCTGGTATGTGCACAATTTAAACCTGCTTCATCAATGCACAGAGCTCCATTGATGAAAAGAGGTTTGACCGTTCCATGGTCAGATTTGCAAATCAACTATGTTGGGTCTGTGAAGAGATAAGCCAGGGGAAATAGGTATTTATTAACGGTGATATGTCTGATGTCGAAGTGGGTGGAATGCATTCATGCACCAGACTGTAGTGCACAACAGCCACCACATTGCTGGTAAATCACATATTTTCAAGGTTCGGTTTACCCCAATGGATAGAATCAGACAGAGGAATTCATTTCACGAGTGCATCGATGAGTAAGGTGTGGCAGATATTGGGGGTAAAAAGGAAATTGCATATCTCCTAAAGACTGGCTTCTTCTGGGAATGTAAATAGAAGTAATAGGTCTATCATAGAGATACTAAAGAAATGTGTAGCAGAGGTAGGTTCTAGTTGGGATCTATGGTTACCTTTAGTATTAATGGTCATTAGGTCGACTATTGCTAAAGCAGCAGGCATCAGTCCTCATGAGGTATTGACAGAAAGGAAAATGGTGTTGCCACAACCTTTATTGTACAGGACACATGAGCAGACACTTGTGAGTGTATCACAAATATGTGGAAGAATTGAGGAAGCACTTGCAACATGCATTTGCTTTTGCACAGTGAAATCTGGAAAGAGCTGCTGAAAGTTCAAAACACTGATTATGACAAAAAGACATCTGTGAAAGAATATGAGATAGGTGATTGGGTATGTAAATATCACTTTGGAAAGAATAGACATAACAATTCAAAATTTCTCGCGGCATCGCAGGGGCCATTTGAGATTGTAGATAAAATATCCCTGTGGTATATAAAATAATGAGGACCGAGGGTGAGATGGTGACAGAGCAATTTGTTCATGTCAACCACATTAAGCCCTGCCACCCAAAGCATGAGTTCAAGAGACTTGAAAAGGTGGAGTACAGTTAAATGTACGAACTGCAATGAAAAAAAAAGCTGGCAGTAAAGAGTAATGATTGAAAATGTATCTGCTGGCGGGTGCATTGAAGAGTGACTGTTTCATGATGCCGATAACCTAATAACATGAGCGCAGGTACAAAGTGGTAAATATTTCACTCTGATGAGTGAGCAAAAACAAACAAAAACGTCACATTCATAAAAGGCGCTGAATCAGATTAAGGTATTCTGATAGTGTGTGGTAAGATTCTTCTGAATGGGATAGACAAACATGAAGAAAAGGATGAACATATAAAATATTATATAAGGGTATATTAAGTTGGGAATTATTGTGATGCATAGTGATGCAAAGTGTAAAATATTATTTGTTTCTCTATAATGTGTGTTTAATTGCGGGTGTCCAAAAGTGGCAAGTCATGGACGCTATGATGTTTTGGGCCTCATTTAATTTTTAAAGCCTTGTAGTAAAAGAGGGATAGACAATTGTTTTATGCAATGTACCTAACCTGTCTCATTTCTGTTTACTTTAGAAATCATTAATAGATCATCCTGGTAGGGCCGGTACCTGGAGTCCATGGGATTGCAGTCCACAGGACTGGAGTCCACGGGAGGAAACCCAGGGAAGGCCCCAAACCGAAAAATGGGGGTGAAGGCAAAGTTTCCAGAAAGAAAAGCAGTGATGACCAGACCTGATAACTGGATACTTAGCGTACTATTCATAGTGAGCATGTCGGAAATTAAAGTCACAGGAGCACAAGACATTATTGGGCCTGGACCTGCATCTGGAATTACAGTGGAAGAGGCACCTGGGTTTATTCTGGGAAACAGAAGGCTTGTATACCAAAATATGTACATTAATTTAAATCCTGATAATATGGTTGATAAGTTCATGAACAAATCAATGATTGTGTCCGACCAAATAAAAGGATGGTTGGAGCTGCAAAAGGAGGATGCCCGGCAATCAGTCAGAGATATTGCCATGCAGTTGGAAAAAACATTTGTAAATTCATCAGCTATAAAAAAGGAGGGGGAGCAGTTAGCAGTATTGCTTGTGGCTTCTGTGGTAATGACTATTATTGGGGCTTTACTGGGCACCACTATGTCTACAGCCAATGCGATTTCGGTGGGGACGCTATGTGCTAAAGCACAACAGTTGACATATGACTTGGATTTAATCTAAAGGACCTTGGATGAAATCAGAGGCAGACTGGATGAACAAGTGAAATGTATTAATGAGATTGCTGTCCTATTAAATGAGCAAGCTGAAATTATGCAACACAGCACAAATGTTGTAGTTAAACATGACCGGATGTTGAATGACATTATAAACATAGTTAATCCTCTTGATGTGTTATTGATGGGTTATTGGAGAAGTACATGGGAGAGGTTCAAACTGCAATTTCGCAACTGAATATGGGACAAATACCATTATATTTTGTATCATATGAAATCATTAATCAAATGATGGTGAGAATAATGCGGAGGGAGGTGGAAATGGTACAAAACAAAATCGCAATCGATTTTGTGCAATACCATTATATGTGAATTTGGAAAGGATGGAGATTGGGTTTTTGTTATGGGTTCCATATATTACTCCTGATTTCATATACCAGACTAAGGTAGTATACAATGTGGGATTTTGGCAAGATGATAAGTATGTAAAGATCAAAACTCCAGAGATGGTGGCATTTCAGTCTTGGGAACCTGATGTTTATTTGATTCTAGATTTGGATAAGTGCATAAGGTTTAAAGAGCAACTTCATGTATGTCCAGGTAAACCATTTGCTCTCGACACAGCAGGTGCGATTTGCGGGTTGAAACCTGATCCATGGGTGTCGGGAGGATGTGAGATGGTTATTAGTAATTTAAGGAGTTAGGACCTATCTCAGGCTAGGTTAATTAAAAACAGGTGGTTGGTGAGTACCACTTTGAAAAATTACACAATCACACATCGGAATCATGGAATGTTCGTTTTCAAGCAGTTGAAATAAAATGTGTTTTACATATCTGTTCTGAAGAACACTATTGTATCAATAAGGGCACTGACTTTGTTTCATGTTTCTAATGACATATGGGAAGGCCAAGTGGAAAATGTGGACTCATTTCCGATTGACCCGGACGTTGAAGTTTTGTTGAACCACAAAGAAAGGCACACCATTAGGAAACAACATTACTGTGAATAGCCTGGGTGTGATGGAAATAAATACATCCAACTGGGGATCAAGGGTAGAGAAGAGTATGTTATGTTTGGCAACCTTGGTAGTGTTAAAGGGGGGATGGTTAATTGCCCTGACCATTAAGATGAGGATGTTGGTCGAGATGCTGCCAACAATGGGGAAGGAGAGGTATCCTGTGACGCATACATTTTAAGTTGAGTGCAGTTCATCCAATTATGACTTTGCGAGCAATCATAATTGTCCAAAAGGAGAGAAATATATGTAGAGATATATGGAATTGATTGTGTGTTTAATAGAAGCAACAACATGGGTGTAAGTGCAGAATAGCAGTGTTTAAAAATGTCATTGTTTTAAAAGGACCCATTACAAAATGTGTGCAGATGACAATGTTTTGAATAGCAGTGTTTTAAAATGGAAGTGTTTTAAAAGCAGCCACAACAAAACATGTGCAGATACAGCCAGTAAAATGGGTGCAAAATGTTTTGTAAATGAGGGATACAGATCAGTATGTTAAATGGATTAGTCTGAATGCAGAAAAGAGATTGACAGGTGAAATGCCAAATTAGGCCTGCAGTGACAAAGCAGAGTGTTTTCAGAACAGACAGTGGGTTCAATGTGTATTATACACATACAAAATATGAGAATTCAAATCTGTGTGAATTGCATTGAAAATAACCCATATTAACTGATTAATTTCCCTATTAATTATACCCAATAACTAAGTAGCTCTACTAATCAACATTACAATGCAATTTCGATAAACACAGATAGAAAATCTGTGATTCTGCTCTCTATTTCACTTCATGGAAGGAGATGCATAAAAAATAAAAACACACGGATGGATGAGCTGTCTTTTGTGCAAATGATGAACTTTCTTTTGTTCGCACAGGAAGAAGTAGATACATGAAGGCTCTTGTAATGTGATTGGACAATGGAGTCAGAAGCTTAGGAGGTGTCCAGCACGTCACGAGAAAGTCAGGGCTACTCTTGATTGACAGACAGATAGGATATAGGGAGTTGAATGGAGAGGCGTCGGGATTCTGTTCCTGTCTGTGCCACTGCTGGGAGCTGGGTTTTGCTGGTCTGGCGCTGCCGTCTGCAGAACGGAGTGCAGAGAGAAGCGATGCCCTGGCATTGAAGTTGCTGGGATCTCAAGGCTGATCCCAGGGGCAGTGCAGGGTTTGTAATACTCCCGCGCAGATAAGCCACGGCGGAAAGAGATTGTCCAGACGAAACACAGAAGCCCCATAAATAATTGTAAGTGAAGTTTAAACTGAGGAGAGTGTGGGCTGAATGCGATTCATTATCAGTCAGTACTGGAGTCTATTTTTAAAACAGAGTGTGATGTTTTCCTTTCGCATGTCTTAAATGACGAAGGGACACAATCTCTTACAGTTAACAAATGTTCTTATTGTATTGCAAAGCTTGTTTTATTTATTTTTTCTCTTAGGAACTGTAGCTGTACTAATGTGGAAAGATTTTGGGGAATGTATTATTGTTGATTGGATTATGTTTTTATTGTAAATCACGTGGTGCTAATTAGAATTATATAACAAAAAACATTTAGACTGGTTTGGTGTAAGGATTTTTCTTTTATGTCTCCAAAGCTTCATATTTCAACTGGGGAAAGTAGTTGGAAGGTGCTGTGGTGTTCGCGTCACAGTGGTCAAAATAAAATACTGATACAGGTAAAATCAGAGAAAAGCAGAAAAGTGTACATAGGCAAGCTAGAGAGTTTGGGTGTAGGTATGAATGTGCTCCACACTGGATGCTAAAGGGGGAGCAGAGCCCTCCCAGTGCATAGGTCTTTGGTGTAGATACGCTCTGGAAAGGCATGTTGGACCCCCCGTCGCAGGACCTTGTGGCAGAAGGTGCAACAGACTTCCTCCCCCTCCACCGCCTTTATGCTCTTTTGGTCCAGCAACAGGAAGCACCCCCAACTGTCAGAGGCCATCATTATGCTGCATGACTTCTTGTGGGGGTTGAGGCAGTGGTGACACAGACAACATCATCATTTTGAGGAGGGACAATGACTTGCTGTATGTTGTCACTGCTGTGACTGTGGTGTCCTGAAATGATTTTATATGTAGGATAGGGAGGAAAATGAATACAGAAAAAGAAAACAAATAGCTAAAATCATGAATACACAATACTTACACCTGACAAGACAAGGGAGAGAGGTTAAGGAGTAACGAAAGGTAAAATGGGTTTTGGTGTGCAAAAAGATCTAGTTAGCAGCAGTGGAAGTGCCTGTATGCAAGACAAAATTGCATTGAGAGAATAATACAAGTTTACTGTGGGTGTGGTGGAATACCAGCAATTATGACAAAGAAACAATCAGGAGTCACGTTGCAGAGCCGCAGGAGGCATTATTGCATTTACACGGCGGTCATGATTTCATAATCGCGGTTACAGAACATTGTAACTATTAAACAAAGATCCACAAAAATATGAGTTTGCCTGTTCCAACAGTGTCAATGGCCCAGACATATTTGATTGCCGTGTGGCCTATGGTTGTTGGCCTAAAAAATGCTATTTTAAACTTCATCATAAAACGGCATAGTAGCTGCTGGAAAACCGCATCCATGGGTGAAATCACACCCAGATAGCTGGGTTATCACACATGCGGCTATGAAGGTTTGGTTTTTGCTGTGGTTATGGCATCAGCCAATGGACATTGTGTTTTTGGCACACTAAGGTAACTGCTGCTATAACAATTACCTTGAAGTTAAATCCAGACTAAAACCAGGTACATAAGGGGAAATCTTATTTTTAATAATATACATGAGTTGGAAATGTTTGATTGTAGAGTGGGGCGTTTTGTTTGGGATATGCCATTTTGAACTTTGTTTCAGGTCAGAAGAGTAACCACGGTTGTATCACAGCCGAAGTAGCAGTCGTTATACTGTAAACCCATGGCAGTCATGGGTTTTCTGTGTGCTTTGGTAACTGCTACTATGACATATTTGTTGTAGTCGTGGTCATCTTGCCACCCAATGGGACCACGTCTCTTATAGCCATGGACATGGGCCATGGATGCCAAAAGCACATATAAACATGTTAATATCTTCTTTTCGATAATTTAAATGAGTTGGGAATGTTTGATTGTGGTGTGAACTGGGGTTGTTTGTTTGGGATATGTCATTTAAAACTTTGTTTTAGGTCAGCAGACTAGCCACGGTTAAATTGTGCCTAACATAGCCACAGTTATGGATCAGCCAATAGGATGTTGTGTATTTTGGCAGATTCCCATAACCTATAATGAGTGCCAATTTTCTTCTATGTGCGGAACCAGTTGGCTGTTGTGCGCACATTATTTTCCATGTGTGCAACTAACTAATGAGGTAAGCCACTTTGTGAGCTACTGCCGCAGAAGAGAGTTTGGAAAGGAATTTCCTCTTCCCAGCCACTGCAATTCTTTACAAATCTTACAACACGTTTTCCAAACACATAGCCTTAAATAAAATATGTCATATGTGATTATACAGAAAACTCATAAACCAATCCAAGACTTTGCTATCTGCCATAGTACCTTGCAAATGTACTTCTGCAAAGATAAATATGTCGGCCTCATTCCGAGTTTGGCAGGAAGTGGTAAAGTTGGCAGTAACTCCATTACCACCAACTATATCACTATGCCAAATTATGATTTGGGGCCTGGAGTGGAGGATTTGCCTCCAGGAAAATCCTGGAGGTAAATCCTATAACTCCAGGCCGAAATAATCAGAATTTCCACTGTGGTAATTCCACCCAAAAAGACACATTGGACTCAATATGAATGAGGAATTACACTGCCACCAGCAGTTGCAATCTGGTGAAAATTCCTCTGGACCAAGTGGCGTTAACAGTAATTCGTTTGGGTGGTATTCTGGCAGATATATGCCAGGATACCGCCCCAAGTCGTAAGCCCTGTATGTTTTATGCCACTGGAAAATCACTCCTTTGTATTGCAAAACACAAATATCTCTTGTCATAACTGTTGTCACTGTCAAGCAATGTGTCAAAAACATGCTGAAAAGAGTTCAAGTGCCACTTTAATGAAGTAATGCAAGGGCCAGGAGAATATGCTTCCAATAATGTGTGTAAGGATGATAATTGGATCAGAATAACTGCACCTTTGAATATGATGATGCAAAGTTCCTGTGCCTCTGCTTACTATCCACATTACATTCTCCTGTGGGTAGTGATAACACCAGCGTTAGAGCTAAGAGACACATGCGCCATGCATTTGTACTCCCTAAAAAAGGCAAATTTGCCTAACAAAAATGAGAAATAATGAACATATCATTGCCTCAACCCACAAAGCTCCACAGAATGTTTTTTTAATTAGTGACCAGTAGAGCAGTGGCATAGGAAGGAACTCTAATAATATTCATTCCTGATCTCAAACGAAATGTTATGGCAAAACAACATCTATTGGCAAATCTAATAACTTTTTTACTCCCCAAAAAATAATTTGACTCGGAGTAAGGAGCAAAATCTGATTAGAGCCCTGCTTGTACCCCTGACATAGGAAGTGAAATGACAGGTTACCAAATAAAGTGTATAGCTTTGCCCACCCGCCCGCACCACAGCCTAGATAAAAATAAATAAGAGCCTTACTGAGGTATATTATGGAGCCCTGTTGAAGAAAATTGCACATATATGCCTTTTAAGTTAATTGCATCAATTCATCAGAGATACAACTGATTGAGTGCCTTAGTCTGTAACTCTTCTGCAATTCTTTGTGATCAGTTAAATAAGATGCAGGGAGTTGCTAGAGACTGCATTCAAAGAACTCATGGTTATATTGAAAAGCCCTTAGGAGTTGAGCATAGAAAGAAAAAGAAGGTGCTATTGTCTAGATTGGACTAGAATTTCCTATCCTTTAGCCAACACGCAATACATTTCCTTCAGTGTACTGCTGAAACGTCTGACTTGTGCGGTCATTACGAGGTTGGAGGTAACCATGCCGCAATGTTGGGAAAAGAACATTAATAAACCAAGGGAAGAACACGGAGAACTATTGCTAGTTTTTGTAATTCTTTGAAGGAATGCTGTGGTGAACTGGAGAAACAGAGGGGCTTCTCACAATAAAATACAATTTTTTGGGTATAGTTAGTTTTTATATAAAAACACAGCAGCTCTTTTTCAAGAGCCACTTTAGAAGGTATTTATTCATATTGAAAATGTGGTGTGTTGTGTTTATTTTTTTATAACTGCAGGATAATCGCAGTTATGTGATAATTATAAAACAATTTGTTTATTTTGTATATTACAAGGCCTGCAGTAGTGGCCCTGTAGTTATGGTTAAGTTGCTCAACTCATAGGAAGAGCACTTTTTTGGCAGCTTATAACTTGCCCCCCCCTGGATGAATCCTCATGAAACATTGGAAATCAAGTATATGGCCCCCTCGGAATAATTCTGTGAAGTGTGGTGCAGTTTCATCAAGAGGGGAAAAAGTAATAGGGGGGTCCCAAAATGTGTGGAAATCCTCATGGACGCAATGGTTAAAAAAATTGCTACCACCTACAGCCAAAACCACGGGACGGATTTTCACCAAATCTGCGCCAGGAGCACACCTTGGTCACGAAAACATGCTTCTGTAAATTTGTTGTAAATCTGTTCAGTAGTTTTTTGGAAGAAATGGTCAAAAAGTAGGTACAAAAAAATTAGTGATATCTGGATTCGGTCCGCAGACTCGCTTCCCTTTTCGGTCGGCAGACACCTCCCTGGGCCAATCAGGGCCTGGTGTGATGTCCGCGGACAATGGACGCACACGCTGATTGGATGGTGAAAAACGTGAGCTGGGTCAGATATTTTGAAACAGTCACCATATTGGATTTGCTAAAAGCCACCGTTGTGCGTGGACATCGCAGTAAAAACATAGTAAAAATTACAACATGGCACTTGTCAAACTTATGAAGCAATCTGTGGTGAGTTGAGGGGTGATGAGGATGAGTTGGGACGGGATATGTCCAAGAAAAGCCCAAAAAATGTTTTTGTTCTTCTCCGAAGTCTGCGAACATCTCAGATTTTCGGGGACATCCATTTCTATTTCTGAATTACAGGGTTGGTGAAACAAAGTTTTTGGAAGGCTTATAACTTTGGTGCCACTCAATGAAACTGCTTGCAATTCTGCAAATTTCTAGTCCTGACCCTGAATTGTTCTTCAAAGTCTGGTGCTGTTTTGCCAAAAGGGAGCAAATTTAGAAATGAGTTCCCAAAATATGGGAAAGCCTTATGAATTTGGTTCCGTTTGACGGGTCTGCACAAATGTTTGCAAAAAGATTTTAGACCCAGATTTGTATGTTTTTGCAAAGATTGGTGGGATTGTGTCAAGAGGAGGCAACATTAGAGGGGTATCTCAACATTTTTAGATGGCTTATAACTTTATTGCCATTTGACGAATCTGAACAAATATTTTCAGTATGATTACAGACCTCACCTTGAATGTTTGTGCAAAGTCTGAATGGATTTTGTCAAGTGGAGGCTAAGTTATGTGAATTGCAGCAAACTCATGCAAAGAGCATTGGCAAGGACCTAAAAGCATGGTTTTGCAAATGTGATTGGGTTTTATTTTTTGAAAAGTGTCATAATGTTGGTACAAAAAATAGTGATATACCTTTGGTGACTGAGGTATAGCCTGTGGCAATTGGCAGTGGCCTGATTGTCGGACAGTGACCCGGACAAACTGGCTACTGGCCATGACCACAAGGGAACGGCAATGGGGTTAAAGTGGGAATGGCCACCAGGGATTGGCTATATGGTAAAGCCTTTCAAAATCGGGATAGGTTTGAATGGGGAAAAAGACATTCTGCTTATGGCTACAGTCTGAAGTGGTGGACAGGATTGCAGCAAACATTCGTGAGGAGCATCAGCAAGGACCTCAAAGTATGGTTGTACAAAACTGCCCAGTGTTTTATTTTTTCCAAAATGTCAAAATGTAAGTACAAAAACTAGTGATATAGCTCTGGTACCTGGGCAGTGGGCCTGGTCTTCTGCAAGGACACAGTTCTACTCCGATTTGCCTATTGGGGAACACGACATGGCCAAAGCCCATGGATTGTGGAAACTGGCCATGGCTGCAAGGCTTGAGCACTGCCCATTGGTCACATTATGAGGGTATAGTGGACACTGAACTAGGGTGCAGTGGATAACGCGGGTGGTTTGATAGAGCTGGGGTTATGGTCGAGCCTCATGCCATAGGCATTTCAATGAAGATTTGCATCCCCAGCATGCGCTCCTGATAATGACACACAGAAGTGTGTGTTTCGAAAAATATATTTGTTAGAGGAGTTTTATATTTCTTTCATATATTTTAAAAGTGGAATTATTAATAACTTATATACAGTGATGAACATTTCACTTATAAAAACCTATTAAATTTGCAGAAAAGAATGTTGTGAAAGGGAAGTTATGTTTTAGATGCACCCCACCCTTGGGACTCCTCCGCACCAGCAATTGGCCAGTGGACTCCAACCTTGGCATCCCTTGGCATTTCTCTCCTGGGCTCTCATGAGCACTTGCCCAGCCGTACTGCCCTATTTATGAATTTTACTTACTGCATAACACATATGTGCATTTATAGGAACACTGTGTAAGATTTGTTTGTATCAGTAAGGGCAATGCAGATTCAAAAGATGTGTAGAACATTTTTAAGTTTTTTGCAGTTGGTTTGCGGAAGTTTAACATGTTAATAGGGTTATATGTAGAGTTTTTGGAAGTGATAAGTGGATGAATGTCTGACCGTTCAAAAGTAGGCAATGAGGGAATGTTTCAAATATAAAACTAAAAAGGGTACAAGGGCTGTCTTGAGCGATGGTGTGCACATGCCATCAGGGTCTTTTATTGATGCATGGCCTGGAAAGGGGACTGCAGAAACCGTGGATAGTTGTACAGGTGCATGGATTATGGTCCTTATTGTATCCTACAGAAAGGTATTTGGGACAGAACATTGTTTATGTCCTTTTATTTTTTTCTCTAGTATACAATTGTTCACTATTACCATTAGCATAATATAAAATGCTAATGGAAATGTTTGAGAATCTTATTGAGTCTAACTACTAGTAGATTGACTCTATAAGATTATTTGCTTTAGTTCTATTTTTGAACTGTGAAAGGTGGTTTCTAAAGGCACCTTTTGTTGGTGTTTTATGATGTTGTATTTCATTGGTTTCTTGCAGGAGTGCAAGGAAGTAAGGTGGTGGAGGGAAATGAGGGAAGGGGCACCAGTAAAAGATATGGGGCTGAGGTGGACAGGGAAAGAGTTTACATGTGCATTAAATCTAAGGTAAGAGGAAGTGCTTCTCATGCTCCTTGATTGCAGCCTCGAAAGCACTTTGAAACAGCTCCCCCCTGGAGAGTGGTGTGTTGCAGTATATACAGAGTACTGTTGTCTTGGAAAGATGTGTATCAACAGCCTACTGTATGGCTTGCAAGGTAGATGGTGGGATCTTCTACCCCACAGGAGTAGCTTGTATGGTGGCAGTATTGGTTGAGGAAGATGAGGAAGATGAGGTAGAAGAAGACAGCCTATTGCTTCCTTAGAAAGGAACTGCCTTTCTCAGAGCCTCCCAGTGATTGGATTTGGTGTGGCATCGCATGGAGATTGTCCCGTAGGAGTACTGCCCAGGTTTTCTGTGACTCTGTACAATGTTGCACTCAATGCATTTAACCTTTGTAGTGTTAGCCTTCGGTGCACCCCCAACGGTGGTAAAGAACTGCCACACTGATGATTCTGTCTGGGTGCTGGAGGTAGGCACTTCCTATATCTCATCGTCCTGGTCCTCTTGATTGTTTTCTGCATAATTGCGCTTTATCTGCTGTGGAGGCCCTGCAGGTGGTGGTGGTTCCTGGGGAGGATGGATGACTGTGTCTAATGCTATTTTTGAAGTTAAATAGCAGTTGTGGTAATATTGTTCCAAGCATGTGCTCTCTCCTGGATTGCAGATGGATAATCAGTAAGAATAGCTCTAGGAGCTGAGCAAGTGTACATGTTCAACTTGTTGCTAGGAGGTGGGGAATAGCACAGTTTTCGCTTGAAACATATTAGATTGGCTGAACATGATGATATATTGGGGGTATGAATAATATTCAGAAGTTGTAGCACATTAGGGTGCACTTGTGAAGACCTATGGAATTCATTGAAAAAACTTTGTTAAAGGGATTTTAGGGTTACGTTGCACTAATAAAAACCAAGGAAATTCAGTAAAAAATGTTGTAAAAGGAACGTTATGTTATTTTTTTTATTTACTTGGTTCAACTGATAAACAGATTTTACAAGATAGAATAATTAGCAATACATTCCTTCTGTACAATGCTATCCAAATGTTCTTGATATAAAGAAAAGGTTTTAATCCTTAGCTCGTGTTAAAAAGTGTGTGATTCTTTGCATTGTTGCCCCAACTCACAATGCTCTTGTGCATCAGTGTCTTTGTTTCTTATGCTCAGTTTTATACGGAAATACATTTTGAAAACAAGAGGCCACAGCAAAGGCTTCTGAGGTTTTCTCTCTCGACAGTAGGCGATTCCACCAGGTCTCTTCATCAAGTAACCGGTGACCAGCAGAAAGATGGCCCAGGTAAGTAGTTATTTTTACCATTAGGCCATGACATGTCAGTAAAATGTGCATTAGTGTTTCAACCTGACTATGAATGTCACAATATCAGCATCTATATAGTGTTGTCTTTCCTCTAATGGCAATTTCTTCATTCACTGTCAGTAGGTTTAAATGGGCTCGCAGGAAAGTTGATCTATGGAAGCGACTGGGGAACTTCTTTATATATAAATTGATTCAGTCTTTTTAGATTTCCTGGCCAGCTGATTGCTGATTTATGGCTACTTGCTTTGTCAAGTGTGTTGATCCAATCTTGTTCTTCTAATTTCTTTTTTTAATTCTTGTTGGATTTAATATGAGGACTTCTTCTGAGCAGTCAATCTGAGCAAGAGCTGATGTATTTCGGTCAGACCAGGCTTTCAACCGACTGTCATTTCCCTTTATTAATTCAGCGTGTATGATGACAAATATCTCTGGTTTATTTTGGAGAAGTAGCTTTCTGTAAAGCATAAAGATGTTTCGATCCACCACTGCTTTTAGTGAACCAAGAGATAGTTCAGGGCGTATTAAGGCTAAGGGTACCGAAGTTGGAAGTCCCAGCACACAGCACCAGAAATAGCCTTCCAGTTTTGGCCATATCGTTTCTGGCATCATAGGCATAGTTTTGACTCCGTACGTTATGGCCGGGATGACTTTGGCCTTATCGAAGTCCACAACTGGAATGGCAGAAAATTGTCTGAACTTTCCATCCACTTCCCTTGCTTGTGCAGTTAATTTCTTGACCTTTGCGAATAATGACAATTGCATTGGGGATTTGACAACACTGTTGTTTAGGATGATACCCAGGTATTTAACGTCTTTGAAATGTTCTATCGATGATCCATTTAAGAAGAGTTGTGGTTTGTCTGTCCTTTTTGAGGTTTTCTCCATCGTCATAAATTTTGTTTTTTCGTTTTTTTTTTCAATTTCCAATTTATTGGTTTTAATATACGCTGCCAAACTGTCAAGCTGACATTGGAGTCTGATCACTGTCTGGTCGACCAGAATCAAGTCATCTGCGTACAGGAGTCTTGAGATTTTCACGCCTCCTATGGTCGGAAGGAAAGTTCGGACACTCTTGCTATAATGTTAATAGTCAGCCATGTACGCATTGAATAGGACTGGTTCCAAAGGACAACACAGTTTAACTCCTTTTGATGTCTGTATTTCCGCCGATAAAGACCCAGATCAATCTAGTCTCAGCCTCATTGAGGTTTCAGAGTAGAGGGTTTGTATTGGTTCCAGAATTCCTGTTGGCCATTTCTGATTGTATAGCTTCTGCCATAGGGATTCACCATTGACCTGTTTGAATGCCTGGACCAGGTCAATGAATCCCAGATTGATTCTTGGCTTCCCTTCCATTACCTTTCCTTTCAGGACATTCAACAGAATGATGTTTGCTGCCATTCCCACATTACTCACAAAATCAATTTGGAGGGGGTCAGCGCACCCATCCTTTTTCAGCCATGATTGGAAGCAATGGAGGATTAGAGATCTGAAGATTTTACCTGTGACATCCAGAAATGCTATTGGACGGTAGTTTTTAGGGTTGTCTTTCTTTCCCTTTTTGAAAATAGGGACTACCGTAGATGGTCTCCGGGAATCTGGGATAGATTTTGTTTTTGTACATCTATCAAGGATTTTACTTATGAAGTCTGCCCATTCGTGCGGATGCTGTTTGAGGTCAAAATTAGTGATCCCGTTTGGGCCAGGTGCCTGGGAGTTGTTTGCTTAGTGATCTTGACTAATATTAACTCTTTATCGGTCGGAATGTCCCATGGTTTAAGGGTTTTTTCCAAGTCCTTGTCACCAGACTGGAGTAGTTGTTGAAAGAGGGTTGTAAAATTACTGACCCACGTTGACTCACCAATGTTGTTTAGTATTGTATCATTAGTTGAGTTGAAGGTGGACTTAAGTAATGACCAAAATTCTCTCGATTTCCTAGTACATACTACGCAGAGCATCTCCTCTGCATCTGCTTGGTATAACTTAGAGCAATGTTCGATCAGCCATCTTTTGTATGTTTCAATTGCCGCAGTTACAACTTTTCTTTGGTCCGGTGTTGTTATTTTTTTCACCCTCCTCTTTAGTCTCCTCAACTCTCTTCTTTTTTCCACTACTTGTGCATCATATGTGTGTGGTCTTACATATGAAGTTAGTCCAGCTTTCTTTTTGCTTTGATATGCTGCAAACAGATGGATATAGTCAGTAGGATTTCCTCCTTCTTTCTAATCTTTTGTGGTGGATGTTGACATATAATTTGATTTGATGTTTTGAGTGGCATTGCTGGTGCGTCTTAGACAAGATCTTCCATTACAAGTTTTATAGGCCATGAACCCAATGGCCTAGGGCTTCATCACAGCCTCCAAAATATAATGCAGCAATGCAGTTGTTACTGTGCATGCATTTGCAGTTGGTGAGTAGCACAACATGGTTGCGGAGGACAGTGTGCACTTGGTGGAACAGCAGACGTGAGCAGCTATGTGTACATTACCGTATGGTGTACATCATTGCCCCTGTTGCACAATAGGGAGCCACATGTGACCATCTGCGTTTGCTATGGGTAGGCCCTTATAAGACCCTTGCTTGAGGAAGTGTTTTACCACATTGCGCCATGAAAGGAAGTCATTAGCATCAGAAAGTTACAATATGCACAATGTACGCAGCCCCTCACATAATGGTATGCACAGGCAACGCAATGTAATTGAGCGATGTATTTACAGATGTGGCCTGGGTGAAAGTTGGCAGGCGCATTTGCAGTTGGGGCCTGCATTACACATGACATGAGAAGTAAAACATAGGTTGCAGTTGGGTGTGCAGTGTGTGGTGAGGTCCAGAGGCCAGTGATGGTAGAGGAATGGCAGAGCTTAGAACAATGGAGACACATGAAACTTGCAACGTACACTGCAGTATGGTGTGTTGCGTGTGCTAAGCCTGTAGGCCCTTCCATGAATGGGTGCCCACCTTGCACTGGCAAAAATGTGTTGTGGGGTGCAGTAGGTTTTACAGTGTTGCCTTCATATGCGGTGTGTGATTATTGCATAAAATGTTGCTTGTATGGTTATGGGGATTGCTGGCAATTCTTACTCTGTGTAGTAAATGCCTGGACCTGATGGAGTGATGACTGCTCCAGTGTGTGCTGTGGGAGAAGAGCTGAAGTAGTGGATGCTTAGAACCTGCATGTACCCGGTCACTTGTTCACCTGCATGAGTTTGTTATGTTGAGCTGGGTGTGGCCAAGAGCTACACTGTTGGATAAATGGCAAAAAGCCTGTCGCCCGTGGGCCAGTCACTGAAGAAGATAGGCCTGCTCAATAGGACACCACTACAACGCAGACATGCACTTTTAAGTATGCAGCTCTCTGATGGAGGTGACCTTGAAAAAATGGTTCTGCAGGACCTTGTAGACGTGGTTGAACCGCACAAGTGAGTTGATATGCGTCTGGTACAATATGGTACCCATTATGTCACCACCTTGGACATTAGGGAGCCACATGGCGCTACTTGTGGTTGACTTGAGTTGCCCATATGTTACGTTTCTGGATTGTGGTATGTGGGAAATGTTCTCTTTCATGAGGCTATTATGTTCTGCTGGGTGTAGGTAAGGCCTACAGTATTGGGTACATGGCTAAGGGCCATAGGCCGTTGGATATGCACCAAAGAGCCTATACCTTGACAACAGCCAGCATTCCATACTGCAGCCATGTAGATTTGCCTCTGTTTCTGTCCGAGGACGGTGACCTTTGAATAATGAGTAAGGAGAGCATTTTACACTTGGTGGACCAACCAAAGTGAGGTGCTATGTGTTTGCATGCACATGGCAAAGGTAATTGTACGTGTTGCACATTAGGCTGTAATTTGCCCACAGTTACAGGTCGGAAGGTGTTTTATAAACAGAAGTATGTGTGCTTTTATGTGCAGTGCTAGATTGTTCAGCACTTGCAGTGGGTCCAAGGAAATTGAATTATTTTGCCCTCTATTGGCAATGATGTTTTGTTTGCCACTCTACACGCAGCATTGCATACAGTTCTGTAGAACGGTATGAGAAGCGTTGAGGTTCAGTACATACAAGTGTGAGTAGGAGAAGGGAACAGAAATGCCTCAAAAGACATACAAAACAAAATAAATGTGTAAGCAAGCATGTACATAACAAAAAACGGACAGAAAACCACCAGAACCACCAGAACAACTGTTTCTTTTCTGAGACAGTACTACAGACCCAACTCTTTATCCTATTTTACATTTACCAACCTGCCCTCACTCCGCCTTACTTCCCTACAACAAAAAGTCAGCGGTTTACGCTGTACTTTATGCTTCCACGTGCCACATCCAGCCATTTTCTGGATGGGAGCCATGGAAAGGAAACTGTGGAGCGAAAGACATTGGCCCTCATTACGACCCTGGCGGAAAGCGACTGACAGGAGCGCCACAGCGTAAATAGCGTTTCCGCCATTGCACGAAGGAGCAAAGTGCGGCCCATTCCGACCCATCGGGCACGAGCACCACGGCATGGCGGAAGTGCAAAGTCCGCGATGGCGGAAATGACCCCAAAACGGCCCACACCGCCGCCGTACGGCGCCCTAGGTGCAATACCGCCACCCCACTTAGCGGTCACCGCAGTGTGCGCCTACCGGAAAGTACGGTGGCCGGAAATATACGGAAACGGAAGTTAAAACATGGGGCCGGAACGGGAAACATCCCGGCGTACACCTATAAATACACTAAAACCACACAACCACTAAAATCACTACCCTGAAACACACCCCAACCCGTCAACCACCCTAGCGAAACCAAGAAAAATGGGAAAAGTAGCGAAGAAAGCGTGCGACCGCAAGCGGCAGGTCCACTTCTCCCGAGAGGAACTCACCGTGCTAACAGAGACCCTCCAGGAGAATGCTGCCGTCGTCTTCTGCACGCAAATGACCAGGACGGCACTTGCAAACAAGAAGGCCATATGGGCTCTGGTGGCACAGCGGGTAAGTGCGGTGGGGACCGCACCCCGCACCCCACAGCAATGCCGCAAGCGATGGGACGACCTGCGGATACGCGTCCGCAGCATACTCTCTGCCAACCGCAACATTGCCACAGCCACCGGGGGAGGTCCTGAATCACCCATCAAGTTGACCCCCTGGGAAGAAATCTGTGCCTCCACCATCGGAATGGAGAGCATAGAGGGAGTCGGAGGGATGGAGAAAGGAGTGCAGACATCCGAAGATTCAGGTAGGTGGGCCAGATAAAACAATGCCAAATCCACACAGTCCATCCATGTGAAGTACCATGCGTCCACATAGTGCAACAGAAACACATGTCCAGGAGAACGCCCACACACATCGGCCTGATAGCGCACGTTAAAACCCACAATAAATACATAAATAATTAAAAACCCCAAATACACGCACTACACGTGCAGCAGGCACACCCTAACTGCAGGCTGCCAAACAACTGCACCCTCACTCCACACACAAATCAAAGCACCTCCAAGGCCCCGACCCAAATCACCCTCAGGTACCACCCCAATGCATGTGATACAATGCCATACCAATTCCCACAGACCCATCAATAACCCTCGCCCTCCTTTACTCCACCACAGGGTCCGATCCAAACGACGAGCTACAGGACACCCCTACCAGCACACCTGCAAAGAGGGCCAAGACCAACGGCCAGAGACCCTCCACCTCAGCTGCACGCATCAAGACACGGCAGCAGCACAAATCAGGTGGCAGCACAGAGGAGGGAACATCAACAGGCACCCCAGCAGCCAGCATGCCCACAACACCACCACCACAGGTCCCCCCAATGGATGCCACAGAAGGCACTGCCTCTGGTGGCAGCAGCACCATAGGTGACACCCCATTGATGGCAGCATGCTCGGACACAGAAAACGGGGATGCCGAAGTCAGATCCATCCATGACCTGTCCCAATCCCCCTGTCTGTCCCATCCCGTACAACATGAGGATACCACGCAGGGGCACCCACAAGACGACGACTGGCCATCCCCCACAAGCCCTGTGGCAAGGCAACATGAGGACAACAGCCCCTCTGTGACACCCCCGCAAATGGCCATGGCCCAGCAGAGGCAACAGTCCCTCGACCAGTTGATCGAACAACAGCAGCAACTGGCCACGCTCCTCAAGGACCATGCTGATGAATGTGGGGGCACTAAGGCAGACATAGAAACATCAACTGAGACACTTAGGGCACAAATCGAGAGTAGCACCGAGAGCCTGAGAGTCCAAATGGAGAGTAGCACCGAGAGCCTGAGAGTCCAAATGGAGAGTAGCACCGAGAGCCTGAGAGTCCAAATGGAGAGTAGCACCGAGAGCCTCAGGGGGGAACTGCATGCGACGGCCAAGGACGTATGTGCCGAACTTGCCGCAGTGCGCCGTGTGCTCACTGAGCTCTCGCAAACCCTTAGGGACATGCATGGACGTGAGCAGGCAGACACATCATCCGTTGCAAGTTCCGTCCAGGGCAGCCCCCAACGTAGATCTGGAAGGAACCTGCGCTCCACAGGCAGGGGTGCCCCTGATACCCGCAGAGGGGGCATGCAATAGCGACAGCCCACTGACAATGAGCATCTTTGGACACTGGTGTTCGGGGGGGAGGTAGGAGGGTGGAGGGGGTGTGTTGGGCTCACTTGGGTGGCGGGTCGATAGGGTGTTCAACATGACATCACATATGCCATTAAAAGTGCACGATCAACCAATGAGATGTGTGGACATTGATCTTTGTGTACTAGGCCATCATAGGCGTACAGTCCATGTTGTGCATGTCCCAGACACACGCAGTGCCACGAGTCCCGTGTCCATGTATCAGCCACCAGGCGTGAGTGCTAGAAGCATACATCAATGAGATGCTGACGAATGTCACGGGCCTCCGGTGCCTCGCAGACTCCATGAGGTGCTGCCACATCCCCACCCTCATCATGACCATCTTCAGGTGCTTGCAGTTCTGCGTCAGGGGGCATGGGCACATTTCTACGTACGCACATGTTGTGGAGCATGACACATGCCATCACCATCTTTGCAACCTTCTCATGGCGGTACAGGAGTGCCCCGCCAGACCTGCTGAGGCAGCGGAAACGAGTCTTCAGTAGGCCGAATGCCTGTTCTATGACTACACGGGTACGTGAGTGGGCATGGTTGTAGTCCTCCTCATGCTGGTCCCGTGGGTTCCGGACTGGTGTGAGGAGCCATCTCTTCAGTGGATATCCAGCATCACCTGTATGTGGACGATAAACGTATGATGTGGAATGCCATTGATACGTACGCACACCCCCCCCTCCCCTTCCTGCCAGGTCATTGCCAATTCACATACCCCACATCATCATGCATGTAATGAGACTCACCGAGTAGCCAGGATCTGTTCCCTGCGTGTCGCTCCATGTAGCGTGGTATTGTAGAGTTCCTCAAGACCATAGAATCATGGGTTGATCCAGGGAATCGGGCACAACAATGTGTAATGATCCTGTTGGAGTCACACACCATTTGTACATTCAGGGAATGAAATTGTTTTCGGTTGCGGTACTGGGCCTCCATGGCATGTGGGACGACCAATTCCACATGGGTGCAGTCGATGGCACCAATGCAACCCGGTATGCCGGCAAGTGCATGGAATCCCACTTTCGTGTTTGTAATTTCCTGCTCCGAGCGTGGTAGGGAGATGTAGTCGTCTGCGTGCTGCAGGAGGGCATCGAGCACTTGCAATAGTGTCCGTGAGAACAGTGGCTGAGATATGCCATGCAACTGTCCGACTGTGTGCTGGTAGGTGCCTGTGGCCAGGAAGTGGAGTACAGACACCACCTTCAGTAGGGGTGGGATGGCGGTTGGGCTATCTATCATGCTGACAAGGTCAGCCTGTGTCATGTCCACAATGGCGGCTATGGTGTCCCGGTCCAGACGGTAGAGGGTGTGGATCTGCTCATCAGTGAGGTTGAACGGATGTGCTCGGAGGCGTGGTATTGCGGGCTGCCTGCGTGGTGGTAGTGGCTGTGCTGGTGGGCCTTGCTGGCCCTGCCTTGGCCTCCTCCTCCTCCTGCGTCTCCTCCGTGCGGCTGGTTGTAGTTGGTGTTCGTCTTCTTCTTGGAGTTGGAGCACTTGCAGTGCTATCAGGTCCCCCAGGGCCAACATCGCGAGTCCTGCCGGTAGCATTTCGGTGTGGTTGTGGGAGGAGACTGGCTGTGCAATTTATGTGTTTTCAGGCTGTATGGCCTCCACCTGTGGTGATTCATTCCACCTGTGCAAACTGCTCTCCCCTTTGGCCGAGCACGTCACGCGCACAACGCTGCAATTCGGGGAATGGTATCTTGCTATTGCTATCATGTATCTGTACCCGATGGCCGTGTAAAATTGGATTGATATGTTCATTCTGCTGTGGTCCCATTGTTTCCCATACTATCTGTGCAGTCGCGAACAGACTTGTGAAGGGTCAGTGGAACGTAGTACTCGAGTAACGGTGGGCCCTCATGCATCACTGTACCGAGTTGCAACGACGGGCGGGGCGTCCCATTCGTGGGTGAAGGCAGTTGCCATTTTCACACACAGCCGCACTCGATGGAATAATTAGTGATTTCAAACGGCCACAGATGCCTTTCCGACGTGATGTTGCAAATGAGGAATTCGAAGGGCGGCGCTTTCGGTTTCCAGCTAACGGCGAGGAGATGCCCACAGGTCTGACTGCAAATATAACGTTCTATTGTTCAATGTCCTTGAGACAGGGCCCATGGCGAGGGAGCAATGATTGATATGAATAGTTTGGGATGCGCAATAGCTACGTGGGCGATGAGGCCGGCCGTTCCCAAATACATGTTACTTCACAACACTGGAATTACGGGCTGGGGCACTGTGGATTTTGCAGGCTGCATAACGCACAGACTCAATGGATGTTTCTAATGTTATGTGAGTAATTGTTCAGGCGTTTTGATCCCGGGATGAGGGAATGATGAATGGATGCATGGGCAGGTGATTTGATACAGAGTTTGCCATGTACAGGGCTTCTTGGGATCTATCCGCCTCCCCTACGCTATGTGATGCAGGGCTGCCATAGTGGGACCATCGTCTATCTGGCCTTGTTGAGCCCTCCCTGTCTCGAGGCGCACTCAGACACTTGTGTCCATGCACGTTAACATTCCCATCTGATGGATTCTGTTTTGACAGACGCATGCACAGGTACACTCGTTTGTGATGGTGTTTGCACCTCGATATAGATGTTTATGAGTCGCAAGTGGTTTTGGGGTGGTGATGATCCTTTTGAGTGGGCTAGCATGCATATGGCTGTGGATTTCGTGTGATCATTGAAGTGAGTTGCTCGAATGTAGTTCTGATGGCCATTCTGTTCTTTTTCTTTTCTTTTGGTTGACAGGTATCTCCTCCCCTTTTGCCACTGCCATCTGTATGCCACTCCTGCAGATGGATTTTACTCCCGACACCTGCTGCTTCGTGTTAATCAGTGGAGCAGCATTACGATCTTATGGGACGATCGCCAATGGCCCACATGCCCTTACGCAGTACTGGTGGCTCGGAGCAACATTTCGGCCTTTCAGCTGGACTAGTGCCTCCCCATTGGGACGGCCCTGCGGTTCTGTGCGCTTCCATGTTGCCTTTTCGTACGTGAATGTGGCTCTGTGTACCATGGGGGAACAGGGCGACACACAAGTAGTGGATGGTCATTTCTTGCGGATGCAGCCCACAATGGTGATTAGTGTTTTGGAGTTCATGGCCTGATGGCTGTATGGGCTTGGTGACTTTGATGTGCATAAATTTCTATTCTGATTTGGCCCGTGTAGCGTTTTTCTTTGCAAGTGGTGTGGCATATGCCTATTTGGGGGGCGATGTATTGTGAGGAGATCTGCATTGGGTTCCAGCTTCGGGGTTTAGTTGCGTGGTACTGTACTGGGCGCGTTTGCCTACTAAGCCCGTGAGGTCAGGGATGGGGGCTGCCTATATGACAGTTTGAATGTTGTCATGCTCAGGGGCGGGGGATTGGGTTTTGTGTAACAGATGCCGGTCAGCCAGGTGGACTGGTGGAATGATGTGATTATCGGAATATTGCTGGTCACAGGTGCCTGTGTTTGCGTGCGTTTCTTGGTGGGGGACTGTGGTCATGTCCATTGGGATTGCTTCTGTATTCGTGCCATCTGTGCCCTGCAGCTCCCATTGGCCCCTCTTGTGTTTATTTTGTTCGTTGGCATGCATGGGTGACTTGTACATTTCAATGGTTGCATTGTGACTTCATTGCACCTACGGGGGGTTGTACTTTGTGGGCAGGGAGCGGTGTACAGGCACTCAGTGGGGCCGTTTACGGTTGATTCGCGATGCCGTACTTCTCGCCATGGCGGAATGGTACATTACGCCATGCCTGATGGCGTTAGGTACATGTCCGCTAGGGTCGGAATTGGCGTACCGTTGCACCATGGTGGTGTTTGCGGTTTGGCATGGCGCGCGCGCGCGTGCTTGGTGCAGTTAGCGTTGGCGTTCACTACGGTGTCGCTAATGGCTTCGTACTTTGCGGTGACGGGTCATAGTCGCACCGAGCGCTATTCGATGGCGGTATTGCATTTCCGCCATCGTTTTTCGATTTCCGCAAGGGTCGTAATGAGGGCCATTGTTTATAAGGTTGGTGGGTCAGGTGTGTACTCAAACAGTGTACCTTAAGATTTCTTTGCACAAAGAAGTGCAGAAGGCTATGGTGGAAGTGAGAAACGTAAGGGAAAGGCAGCCTTGGTGTATGCATCAACTGTATGTATTTCTTTTGCATTAGTAACATGCAAGGTGTGCTGCGTGTGCCCAATATTTTGTGAAAAGTGTGCAGAAAGTAGGATAGTGCGGAAAACAAAAAACAACTTTGCAGTGTATACGGTAAGTGGCAGGCATCCTACTGGAGCGCATGCATCTTGTGTATGATATCATATGATGTGCATTTGTATGCTACGGCATTTGTAATGTGCATGCACACACGTCTAGCAAAGCAGAACGAGGCAACGGAAGGCAAACAGAGGGGATACAGAGACAATGAACGTACTAGGACAGGTGTGAATTATATTGCCGAAGTGCATGGGTGGATGGAGGGGAAGGTACAGTACATGGTAAGAAGAAAAAAGGAGGATAAGTAAAAATACGGGCCAATCTTGCCAAGTGTACCAATAAGTGCACACACAAGGTGGTGGATGCACTGTTAGGCATACAGGAAACAGTCCTCAACTGCAGGGTTTGCTAGAAAACCAATGTAGGGGTTTGCCTGGCAGGGGCAGGTGACATGGGTCCAACATCACAGAGTCATCAGATAAGTAGTGCAGGTTAAGTGTACGACATGCAGTTAGCTGGAGAGATGAGCAGAAACAGTAGATGCAAATATAAAGACTTTGAGGTGCTTCTGGAACCGTCAATGGTTCCCCTCAAGTGTCAAGAAGGCAGGGAGCATGTTGCAGAGGGAGGCCCCAGGTGAAAAAGCACATCTACCAACACCTGTTTTATTGCAGAAGCACGTGACCCTGAGGGAGTTGGAGATGGATGAGGGAAGAGCTTGCACACGCAGATATATAGGGAGTTACATTTGAAGGTATTGTGGACCAAGTGCTCAGAAGGCCTTCTGCATAATGCAGAGTCTTCTCACTTCATTCCTCGCAGCCACTGGGAGGTATTGCCGACATTTCAGTGCAGGAGAGATACCATCCCAAGTCGCGCACTCCTCTTCTGGATGCGTTGCAGAGGGCAGAGAGTAGAAGGGGCAGATTTAAATAGAGCCTGCTGTAATAGTGCAGCCTACCTAGAAGTACAGCTGTGCAGACAATGATCTTTGGGAAAGTTGCTTTCCCTGGGTACGATACATTGAATGCTGCTATTGATGCCATTTTTGTACAATTTATGTAGGAGGTGGGTTAGTCCGGTAAACATTTTGTAGAATTGTCAGAAGCAAAGCAGGGAGTTTTTGAGGTGATATTACACTGCATGATATGGGTCAATGAGAACGTTGCAAGCACATGTCACTAACGTGCCACTTCATGGTAGTGGATTGGAAAAAATACTATTCTTTTTTTACTAATCTCTTGATTGTTTTCTGCATAATTGCGCTTTATCTGCTGTGGAGGCCCTGCAGGTGGTGGTGGTTCCTGGGGAGGATGGATGACTGTGTCTAATGCTATTTTTGAAGTTAAATAGCAGTTGTGGTAATATTGTTCCAAGCATGTGCTCTCTCCTGGATTGCAGATGGATAATCAGTAAGAATAGCTCTAGGAGCTGAGCAAGTGTACATGTTCAACTTGTTGCTAGGAGGTGGGGAATAGCACAGTTTTCGCTTGAAACATATTAGATTGGCTGAACATGATGATATATTGGGGGTATGAATAATATTCAGAAGTTGTAGCACATTAGGGTGCACTTGTGAAGACCTATGGAATTCATTGAAAAAACTTTGTTAAAGGGATTTTAGGGTTACGTTGCACTAATAAAAACCAAGGAAATTCAGTAAAAAATGTTGTAAAAGGAACGTTATGTTATTTTTTTTTATTTACTTGGTTCAACTGATAAACAGATTTTACAAGATAGAATAATTAGCAATACTTTCCTTCTGTACAATGCTATCCAAATGTTCTTGATATAAAGAAAAGGTTTTAATCCTTAGCTCGTGTTAAAAAGTGTGTGGTTCTTTGCATTGTTGCCCCAACTCACAATGCTCTTGTGCATCAGTGTCTTTGTTTCTTATGCTCAGTTTTATACGGAAATACATTTTGAAAACAAGAGGCCACAGCAAAGGCTTCTGAGGTTTTATCTCTCGACAGTAGGCGATTCCACCAGGTCTCTTCATCAAGTAACCGGTGACCAGCAGAAAGATGGCCCAGGTAAGTAGTTATTTTTACCATTAGGCCATGACATGTCAGTAAAATGTGCATTAGTGTTTCAACCTGATTATGAATGTCACAATATCAGCATCTATATAGTGTTGTCTTTCCTCTAATGGCAATTTTTTCATTCACTGTCAGTAGGTTTAAATGGGCTCGCAGGAAAGTTGATCTATGGAAGCGACTGGGGAACTTCTTTATATATAAATTGATTCAGTCTTTTTAGATTTCCTGGCCAGCTGATTGCTGATTTATGGCTACTTGCTTAGTCAAGTGTGTTGATCCAATCTTGTTCTTCTAATTTCTTTTTTTAATTCTTGTTGGATTTAATATGAGGACTTCTTCTGAGCAGTCAATCTGAGCAAGAGCTGATGTATTTCGGTCAGACCAGGCTTTCAACCGACTGTCATTTCCCTTTATTAATTCAGCGTGTATGATGACAAATATCTCTGGTTTATTTTGGAGAAGTAGCTTTCTGTAAAGCATAAAGATGTTTCGATCCACCACTGCTTTTAGTGAACCAAGAGATAGTTCATGGCGTATTAAGGCTAAGGGTACCGAAGTTGGAAGTCCCAGCACACAGCACCAGAAATAGCCTTCCAGTTTTGGCCATATCGTTTCTGGCATCATAGGCATAGTTTTGACTCCGTACGTTATGGCCGGGATGACTTTGGCCTTATCGAAGTCCACAACTGGAATGGCAGAAAATTGTCTGAACTTTCCATCCACTTCCCTTGCTTGTGCAGTTAATTTCTTGACCTTTGCGAATAATGACAATTGCATTGGGGATTCGACAACACTGTTGTTTAGGATGATACCCAGGTATTTAACGTCTTTGACATGTTCTATCGATGATCCATTTAAGAAGAGTTGTGGTTTGTCTGTCCTTTTTGAGGTTTTCTCCATCGTCATAAATTTTGTTTTTTCGTTTTTTTTTCAATTTCCAATTTATTGGTTTTAATATACGCTGCCAAACTGTCAAGCTAACATTGGAGTCTGATCACTGTCTGGTCGACCAGAATCAAGTCATCTGCGTACAGGAGTCTTGAGATTTTCACGCCTCCTATGGTCGGAAGGAAAGTTCGGACACTCTTGCTATAATGTTAATAGTCAGCCATGTACGCATTGAATAGGACTGGTTCCAAAGGACAACACAGTTTAACTCCTTTTGATGTCTGTATTTCCGCCGATAAAGACCCAGATCAATCTAGTCTCAGCCTCATTGAGGTTTCAGAGTAGAGGGTTTGTACTGGTACCAGAATTCCTGTTGGCCATTTCTGATTGTATAGCTTCTGCCATAGGGATTCACCATTGACCTGGTTGAATGCCTGGACCAGGTCAATGAAACCCAGATTGATTCTTGGCTTTCCTTCCATTACCTTTCCTTTCAGGACATTCAACAGAATGATGTTTGCTGCCATGCCCACATTCCTCACAAAATCAATTTGGAGGGGGTCAGCGCACCCATCCTTTTTCAGCCATGATTGGAAGCAATGGAGGATTAGAGATCTGAAGATTTTACCTGTGACATCCAGAAATGCTATTGGACGGTAGTTTTTAGGGTTGTCTTTCTTTCCCTTTTTGAAAATAGGGACTACCGTAGATGGTCTCCGGGAATCTGGGATAGATTTTGTTTTTGTACATCTATCAAGGATTTTACTTATGAAGTCTGCCCATTCGTGCGGATGCTGTTTGAGGTCAAAATTAGTGATCCCGTTTGGGGCAGGTGCCTGGGAGTTGTTTGCTTAGTGATCTTGACTAATATTAACTCTTTATCGGTCGGAATGTCCCATGGTTTAAGGGTTTTTTCCAAGTCCTTGTCACCAGACTGGAGTAGTTGTTGAAAGAGGGTTGTAAAATTACTGACCCACGTTGACTCACCAATGTTGTTTAGTATTGTATCATTAGTTGAGTTGAAGGTGGACTTAAGTAATGACCAAAATTCTCTCGATTTCCTAGTACATACTACGCAGAGCATCTCCTCTGCATCTGCTTGGTATAACTTAGAGCAATGTTCGATCAGCCATCTTTTGTATGTTTCAATTGCCGCAGTTACAACTTTTCTTTGGTCCGGTGTTGTTATTTTTTTCACCCTCCTCTTTAGTCTCCTCAACTCTCTTCTTTTTTCCACTACTTGTGCATCATATGTGTGTGGTCTTACATATGAAGTTAGTCCAGCTTTCTTTTTGCTTTGATATGCTGCAAACAGATGGATATAGTCAGTAGGATTTCCTCCTTCTTTCTAATCTTTTGTGGTGGATGTTGACATATAATTTGATTTGATGTTTTGAGTGGCATTGCTGGTGCGTCTTAGACAAGATCTTCCATTACAAGTTTTATAGGCCATGAACCCAATGGCCTAGGGCTTCATCACAGCCTCCAAAATATAATGCAGCAATGCAGTTGTTACTGTGCATGCATTTGCAGTTGGTGAGTAGCACAACATGGTTGCGGAGGACAGTGTGCACTTGGTGGAACAGCAGACGTGAGCAGCTATGTGTACATTACCATATGGTGTACATCATTGCCCCTGTTGCACAATAGGGAGCCACATGTGACCATCTGCGTTTGCTATGGGTAGGCCCTTATAAGACCCTTGCTTGAGGAAGTGTTTTACCACATTGCGCCATGAAAGGAAGTCATTAGCATCAGAAAGTTACAATATGCACAATGTACGCAGCCCCTCACATAATGGTATGCACAGGCAACGCAATGTAATTGAGCGATGTATTTACAGATGTGGCCTGGGTGAAAGTTGGCAGGCGCATTTGCAGTTGGGGCCTGCATTACACATGACATGAGAAGTAAAACATAGGTTGCAGTTGGGTGTGCAGTGTGTGGTGAGGTCCAGAGGCCAGTGATGGTAGAGGAATGGCAGAGCTTAGAACAATGGAGACACATGAAACGTGCAACGTACACTGCAGTATGGTGTGTTGCGTGTGCTAAGCCTGTAGGCCCTTCCATGAATGGGTGCCCACCTTGCACTGGCAAAAATGTGTTGTGGGGTGCAGTAGGTTTTACAGTGTTGCCTTCATATGCGGTGTGTGATTATTGCATAAAATGTTGCTTGTATGGTTATGGGGATTGCTGGCAATTCTTACTCTGTGTAGTAAATGCCTGGACCTGATGGAGTGATGACTGCTCCAGTGTGTGCTGTGGGAGAAGAGCTGAAGTAGTGGATGCTTAGAACCTGCATGTACCCGGTCACTTGTTCACCTGCATGAGTTTGTTATGTTGAGCTGGGTGTGGCCAAGAGCTACACTGTTGGATAAATGGCAAAAAGCCTGTCGCCCGTGGGCCAGTCACTGAAGAAGATAGGCCTGCTCAATAGGACACCACTACAACGCAGACATGCACTTTTAAGTATGCAGCTCTCTGATGGAGGTGACCTTTAAAAAATGGTTCTGCAGGACCTTGTAGACGTGGTTGAACCGCACAAGTGAGTTGATATGCGTCTGGTACAATATGGTACCCATTATGTCACCACCTTGGACATTAGGGAGCCACATGGCGCTACTTGTGGTTGACTTGAGTTGCCCATATGTTACGTTTCTGGATTGTGGTATGTGGGAAATGTTCTCTTTCATGAGGCTATTATGTTCTGCTGGGTGTAGGTAAGGCCTACAGTATTGGGTACATGGCTAAGGGCCGTAGGCCGTTGGATATGCACCAAAGAGCCTATACCTTGACAACAGCCAGCATTCCATACTGCAGCCATGTAGATTTGCCTCTGTTTCTGTCCGAGGACGGTGACCTTTGAATAATGAGTAAGGAGAGCATTTTACACTTGGTGGACCAACCAAAGTGAGGTGCTATGTGTTTGCATGCACATGGCAAAGGTAATTGTACGTGTTGCACATTAGGCTGTAATTTGCCCACAGTTACAGGTCGGAAGGTGTTTTATAAACAGAAGCATGTGTGCTTTTATGTGCAGTGCTAGATTGTTCAGCACTTGCAGTGGGTCCAAGGAAATTGAATTATTTTGCCCTCTATTGGCAATGATGTTTTGTTTGCCACTCTACACGCAGCATTGCATACAGTTCTGTAGAACGGTATGAGAAGCGTTGAGGTTCAGTACATACAAGTGTGAGTAGGAGAAGGGAACAGAAATGCCTCAAAAGACATACAAAACAAAATAAATGTGTAAGCAAGCATGTACATAACAAAAAACGGACAGAAAACCACCAGAACCACCAGAACAACTGTTTCTTTTCTGAGACAGTACTACAGACCCAACTCTTTATCCTATTTTACATTTACCAACCTGCCCTCACTCCGCCTTACTTCCCTACAACAAAAAGTCAGCGGTTTACGCTGTACTTTATGCTTCCACGTGCCACATCCAGCCATTTTCTGGATGGGAGCCATGGAAAGGAAACTGTGGAGCGAAAGACATTGTTTATAAGGTTGGTGGGTCAGGTGTGTACTCAAACAGTGTACCTTAAGATTTCTTTGCACAAAGAAGTGCAGAAGGCTATGGTGGAAGTGAGAACCGTAAGGGAAAGGAAGCCTTGGTGTATGCATCAACTGTATGTATTTCTTTTGCATTAGTAACATGCAAGGTGTGCTGCGTGTGCCCAATATTTTGTGAAAAGTGTGCAGAATGTAGGATAGTGCGGAAAACAAAAAACAACTTTGCAGTGTATACGGTAAGCGGCAGGCATCCTACTGGAGCGCATGCATCTTGTGTATGATATCATATGATGTGCATTTGTATGCTGCGGCATTTGTAATGTGCATGCACACACGTCTAGCAAAGCAGAACAAGGCAACGGAAGGCAAACAGAGGGGATACAGAGACAATGAACGTACTAGGACAGGTGTGAATTATATTGCCGAAGTGCATGGGTGGATGGAGGGGAAGGTACAGTACATGGTAAGAAGAAAAAAGGAGGATAAGTAAAAATACGGGCCAATCTTGCCAAGTGTACCAATAAGTGCACACACAAGGTGGTGGATGCACTGTTAGGCATACAGGAAACAGTCCTCAACTGCAGGGTTTGCTAGAAAACCAATGTAGGGGTTTGCCTGGCAGGGGCAGGTGACATGGGTCCAACATCACAGAGTCATCAGATAAGTAGTGCAGGTTAAGTGTACGACATGCAGTTAGCTGGAGAGATGAGCAGAAACAGTAGATGCAAATATAAAGACTTTGAGGTGCTTCTGGAACCGTCAATGGTTCCCCTCAAGTGTCAAGAAGGCAGGGAGCATGTTGCAGAGGGAGGCCCCAGGTGAAAAAGCACATCTACCAATACCTGTTTTATTGCAGAAGCACGTGACCCTGAGGGAGTTGGAGATGGATGAGGGAAGAGCTTGCACACGCAGATATATAGGGAGTTACATTTGAAGGTATTGTGGACCAAGTGCTCAGAAGGCCTTCTGCATAATGCAGAGTCTTCTCACTTCATTCCTCGCAGCCACTGGGAGGTATTGCCGACATTTCAGTGCAGGAGAGATACCATCCCAAGTCGCGCATTCCTCTTCTGGATGCGTTGCAGAGGGCAGAGAGTAGAAGGGGCAGATTTAAATAGAGCCTGCTGTAATAGTGCAGCCTACCTAGAAGTACAGCTGTGCAGACAATGATCTTTGGGAAAGTTGCTTTCCCTGGGTACGATACATTGAATGCTGCTATTGATGCCATTTTTGTACAATTTATGTAGGAGGTGGGTTAGTCCGGTAAACATTTTGTAGAATTGTCAGAAGCAAAGCAGGGAGTTTTTGAGGTGATATTACACTGCATGATATGGGTCAATGAGAATGTTGCAAGCACATGTCACTAACGTGCCACTTCATGGTAGTGGATTGGAAAAAATACTATTCTTTTAAAGACCGTAATTGTCCAATTAGTGGCAAATACCGTGCATAGAGGCACTCATAGCACAGTAATACGCATACTGCAGAAACATTTCTCATACCTTAAATTTGTGGTAGTGGGTGTGCAAGTGGATGAATATAGATGCACACATTTTGCAATCTATTACCGATATTTGTAGTGGAGGTGCTGGCAATGGACAGTAAAGTAGCAGGCTAATTTTCTAACGGTACCTATGAAGGTTTGTAGATCACAGACAGTGTTAGATGTTAACGTCTTGGATGTCATTGGTGGAATTGTGTGTGCCCATTTACCCGCACCCAATGAGGTGGTGCTGGACAAAAGGTAGTGGAAAGGGAAGAAGGATTGCTACTGCTTTCCTGGGCTGCAGTGTTAGGAAGAATTCTCATAAATGGTTGATTTCCCTTACCTACTGAGTCCCTCAGCAGCTTTGCTGGATTCCTAGGATACATTTTCTTCACCTGGTAAGAGTGTGAGCCTTTTTTCCCACTCTTACATGTGTTTTGCTATGTGTATTTCTACTTTTTGTGTGATCTTGGGCACTGGAGCCTCACTTCTCCATGGCACCATATTCTTCCATGTGTGTTACACTGCACCTTCAGTGCAGTGACACAGGGTTGTCTTTTAGACTTCCCACCAACTCCATTGTCTGGGGCTTACTACTGTCCCCCAGAAAAGATAAAGTTGCCATTAACTTTATTTTAGTCACTTGTAGCACAGACCCAGTACACTCCATCTTCCATGGAGTATTGGAAAGGGTTAATTCTTATCCCTTTTTGTCTGTGTCTCTTGGAGCATTGGTTTTCTCCCTTTACACTAAGACTTGGCTGGTGGCAGTGGTATCTACCCTATTTTTTATTTTATACCGTGGTTATCTTAAATTACCATGTTATTGTTTTAGGCTATTATATTAGCCTCAAACATAAACCCGCTTGACCATATATATTTTATTACGGCTCCGGCTGGGTTTATTCACCATTTGTTTGTTTGTTTGTTTGTTTAGTTTATTTGTAGAGCGCTCCGGACCCGTGGGTAGAAGGGCGCTTAAGGACATGGTTACAGGCAAAAGATATGCATTTACATTTGCAAGTACATCAATTTACAAAAGATTTACATAGTACAACAATTTACATATAGTGCAGGTAAGTTGCGGCTGTTAGATATTCGGGATGTTGGTGGATGCTACTCTTTGTTCAGTAAGCAGCCAATAACAAGTTTCCTAAAGATCGGGAAGGACTCAGTAGTTTTAATTTTGAGTGGTATGGTGTTCCAGAGTTGGGAGGCTAGTACAGTGAAGCTCACACCTCCTTCTCTTTTTAAGGCATATCTGGGCACTAGCAGGCATAAGGAGTTGGATGATCTAGTGGTTCTGGATGTGGATTTTACAGTGAATTTGTTGGAGAGGTACGGTGGGGCTAGGTTGTTTAAGGCCTTGTAGGTGAGGCAGATAGTTTTGAGGTCATTTTTTTGCTGTATGGAGAGCCATTTGCACGCTTTCCTGGTTGTGGAGATGTGCTTGCGCCTTGGGATGTTGAGTGCTGCGCGTAGAGCATTGTTCTGGAGAACCTGGAGTTTGTTAGTTACGGATTAGTTGGCTCCTAGGTACAGGCTGTTGCAATAGTCTAGTTTGGATTGTATGAGTGCACTGGCCAGAGTGAGGCAGCTGTTGGGGGATAGGAAGGGTCTGCTTGCTCGGATAAGCTTACCCGTATAGGCAGTGGCCGAGGCAGTTGAATTGATTTGTTTGGAGAGGTTGGTGTTGGCATCAAGGTGGAAACCTAAGGTTTTCACACTTTTAGCGATAGGGATGGTGTTACCGTCTATGATAATGTTCTTGTAGCTGGGACTGAGTTTAGACAGGTTGTTACGAGAGCCGACCAGCAGAAGCTCCGTCTTCTCATCATTCAGGCAGAGGCCTTGGGTGGCCATCCATGCCTGAATGATAGAGAAGATTTCGTTGATCCGGGTGACGTCCGCATTGTAGTTGCCTGAGATGGTAAGGAGAATCTTGGTGTCATCTGCATAGTTGGTGTAGGTGACACCCAGACGGACCAATTTGTCGAATAGGGGCTTCGTAAATATATTATACAAGGTGGGGGAGACACAGGAGCCTTGTGGGACTCCGCAGGTGATGGGGATAGGGTCAGCAGCAGTTGTTGTGGAGAAGACTTGCATGGTTCTATTCGCCAGGAAGGATTGTATCCATGCGGAGGCAGAGGAGGAGAAGTGGGCTGCGATGGAGAGGTGGTTGCATAAGATTTCGTGGTCGACTAAATCGAAGGCCGCTGAGAGGTCTAAGAGGAGTAGGATGGCTGCATTTCCCTGGTCTTTGATTTCATCAATCTGGCTTTTGAGGTCAACCAGAGCAGTTTCAGTTCCGTATTGAGGTCTGAAGCCAGATTCACGTATACCTAGCAGTTGGTTAGATTCCAGGTACTCCTGAATCTGGATGTAGGCGACTCTGTCCAGGATTTTTAGCAGAAAAGGGACAGTAGTGATGGGTCTATAATTCGTTGGTATGGCTGGGTCCAGGGATTGTTTTTTTAGGAGAGGGAGCACCCAGGATTGTTTTAGGTTGGTGGGGACAGAATTGTTAGCAAATGAGAGGTTAATTAGCTTGGTGATAAAGGGGGAGAGGTCTCTGGCAGCGTCTTTTATTATTTGGGCAGGGCAGCTGTCACCTTTGCAAATGTCTTTTTGTAAATGTCTTTCTCGTGTTTTACTCTGCACGCCAAACCAGGTAAGGTCCCTTTGTTCATCGCCTTTTTGCGGGCTTCCACACAGAAACCCTCCTTTAGGCGCCTGAAAGTCTGGGTAGGCAGGATGTGAGGGGGGGTTGTAGGACCCCTGCCATGGGTTCCCTTGGTAACGTAAGTCACTCTCCAGTCTAATTGGCTAAGAGGACTGGCCTAGCCAGGCCAGCCACCCTGCTGTGTGATTGACAGCCAGGCTGTATAACTGGGGGAAAACTGCATAAAAAGCAGGTGTCTGGGACTGGAAGAGCAGAGTCGCCACTGGAACAAAAGAACATACGAGGAACTAACGGAAGAGGACCATTACCACGACTGAACCACCCGGTGAAGCCCTACTGCAGGTCTGAATCTTCAGAATCCGACCACGGAGAAGATCCTCCAGGAAACCTCTTCCCTTGAGCTGGTGGGACCAACCAATTCACCCAAACTACAAGCCAGGACCTCTCCTCTGGTGGAATTCGCTGTACAGAGCTACAGTGGGCCGGATAGCCAGGAAGGTCAAACCCTGCTTGGGTCTTAAGGAGCGCACCTTTTATTTGTTGCTTTGCTATGCTACTGGTTTCTTCCCTGGGTAGTGCAGGACCCTCCAGCCTTCCTACTTCTGATCAGTCTACACCAACTCCATTTTCTCTTGCCATTCTTTGCCATTCTGCTGTTTTCATATATTTTTGTGAAAATGCAAATATTATGTAAGCAAAAAACGATATCCCAGGCAGAAATAATGTGTTGTTTTGTCATGAAGAGACTGAAACTTTAAGATATTTGATGATAGATTGCGAGAAATTGTTTGCACAGAGATGTATTCTCTTTAAATGTCACTTTGTGGAATATGTGAATATAACCCATTATCAGCTGTGGCATGCTTTATTTCACACAAATGGAAAATGTGTTAGATATCTAATCATTTATTATCTTCGACATTAAAATTAAAGGAAGACACATATTACTAGCCATTATCACAATCATGATGCGCAACTGTAACTTAGTTGTATGTTTTTTCCTTCTCCCTTTCAATTTTTTTTATATTAATGAATTAATTGTATATAATGTAAATCAATGGATAATGTAGGTGCAAGGTTATGCAAATTAGTATTATTTAGTTCTGTTTTATGTGTCAGTTTTCACTTTTTATTTTTATAAAAAAATAGTTTTACATTCATGTAAAAGGAAGTAACAGAAGATGGATACAATTTTTTTAAAAGTATTTGTATGCTTATTTTGTAATTTAATGTTGAAAGGTTGGAATTTATTTCATCCAAAACAATGTATAAATAAAAATAAAGCAAAATATTTTTTTGCTTTTGGTGATTGCCACCACTATGTAAGAGAGCAGGTGCCTTCCTGAGCAGGTCGGATGCCACCCAATGTGCGCAAACAGACGCATAGTCCACGACTGCTGTCTGCGTTACCATGCTGCCAGTAGTTTCACTATGTTGCAGAGTTCTTCTTTACAAACTAAGGATATCCTGCTAAAAACCAATGAAATTCACTGGCAAAAAACGTTGTTAAAGGAACATCATGGTTGAGCTGCACTAGCAAAAACCTATGCAATTCAATGGACAAACTTTGTTACAGGGACGTTATGGTAACAGGTAAAACCGACCCCCCCCCTGAAAATTCACAAGTTATGGTAAGCTAAGCAACCATAACTCATGCTACCAATGTGCACTGCAAGGACTAACACCCATGACATAAAAGATGCCATCACAAATCTCATTCATGACATCACTGATGACATCACACGTGTGGCTCCCTCTTTTTTGTTCACTGACATAAGTAGGCTAGGTGCTTTTGTTCACTTACAGTCAGTAAGTAAGGTTGAAGAGGTTCTGTCTTTGTGTACGGCACCCTTCTCATATGTTGTTACACTACTTTCCTTAGTGTACACTCATATGGTGGCATACATATACATATAGGGGAAGAAGAAAGTGTAAAACACAGCAAGCATTTCTGTGCATGAAGATAAGCAGTTATGTTATGGACAGTTTCTGGTAATGGTGCTCCTTTTTTGGCAGTGTGCAAGTTGTGTAGGAGTGCTGGTTGCAGGGGTGTGTATGTAGATGGTCGTAGTGGGTGACATGGTGACATGCATGGTGGCCTTACGTTGCTGTAGGTGTGTTCACGGCCTATGCTGTGTGCAGATTTGTTGAACTAGGCCCAATGTTGTGAAAATGTATTGGTTAGTTACACAATACTTTGTGAATGGCTGTGGGTAGCGGTGGTGGAGGCTGTGGTGTGTTTGTGGATTCTGGTAATTGCTACCTGTTTTCATGCATAGGTGTTTTGTTTGTGCTTAATGTTAGCTGCCCACATGGGCGTTATGTTAAATGATGCAATTTGTTGTTGCATAGCACCATGGTGGTATAAAGGTTGGGTAGGAGTGCTGGTGGCAGTGGTGTGTATGTGGATTGTCGTATTTGCTGACATGGTGACATGCATGGCAGCATTACATTGCTGTGGGTGTGTTCAAGGCCTATACTATTGGGTGCATGGCCTAAGGCCCTACGCCATGCACTCAAGAGCCTAGGCCTTGAGGACACCCATGGCAGTAATGCATTTTTGAATGTGCATCAATTATAGGGTGGTGACGTGTAAGGAATGGTTGTGGAGAACATTTCAGCTGTTATAGGCCAGTGTTGCACATAGATTGTGGGTAGGTTGGAAGTGGCACAATTCTTTGTGAATGGAAGTGGGAACGCCCATAGTATGTGATGGAAAGTGCACTGGGATGCAGAGGAGAGTGTTTAATTTGTACATTTTGGTATCTGTTGCAATGTGTTGCTGCATAGCTCAATGGCGGTGTGCTGTGTTTGGAGATGCTGCAGTGAAAAGTCATGCAGTGTGGGCTCTGGGTGCAGTATTTGCATACTGTCAGTATGGTAGAGGATATGGGTGAAGGGCAGCTTATATGTGCTTGGATAGTGTGCTGTGTGCACAATGCGTGCAGTATGGGCAATGTTGTAAACATTTGTTGGCAGTGACACAATACCTTCTGAGTGGAAATGAGTAAGACAATAGTATGTGAATGAAAGGGCATAGGGGTGCCAGAGACAGTGTAATGTTTGTACATTATGGTAACTGTTGCATCTAACACTGTGCATGTCCATTGCAGTGTGGAGGTTGGTTAGGAGTGCTGGTGCCAGTGGTGCGTATGTGCATTGTGGTAGTTGGTGGCAAACTGACATGTATAATTGTATTACGGTGCACGGAATGTGTGCAAGGAGAACACCCACTGGAGCAATGCAGGTTTGGCAGTGCATGAGGTACAGGGTGGTGATCTTTGTAGACTGGGTGTGGAGCACATTGTCGAGGTGCTAGAGCACCACAAGTGAGTTGCAAAGCATGTATTGTGCATTCCATGGTTGTGGTGATAGTTGCAACATGTTACGGTATTTGGTGTGCAGCAGGAGATGGTGAAGTGAGAAGTTGCGCAGTGTGGCCGCAGGGTGCAGTGTGTACATAATGTGAGTATGCAAGTGGTGGGTATGGTTGAAGTGCAGCTTATATGTGGTTGGTTACTCTGCTGTGTGCAGATTTATTGTAGTAGGCCCAATATTGTACATCTGTTGTGCATAGGTTGACAGTGACACAATACTTTGTGAATGGCAGTGCGTAGGGGTGATGGAGGCTGTGACATATGTTCATGAATGGGTGCTTTATGGTGTGGGGAAGTTTGGTAGAAGTGCTGCTACGTATGTTACATTTGAGCATAATGTTAGGTGCCCACATGGTCACTTGCTTGTATGTATAGTGTTGTGGTGTGTGTGGACAGGGCTGCAATGTTGTTGTCATGATCTCTGCTTCCAAAGGGTCAGGACTTACCCAACTCCCTTGGAAGCAGACCCATAACCCCGGTTCCGGGTGCCGGCCAGTCCCAATTGGGACCTTTTGGACCCTGTCCTGGCGCCAGTGGCACCAGGCTCATAAATATGCCCAGTCCCAGCGCTGGAAGCGCCGGGGTCATAATGCTTGGGTGGACTTACCTGCAGCAGACCATGCTGCTTACTTACCTGCCAGTTGAGCCCCTGATCCTCTTCTGTTTGGGACTACTTTTCCTGTTGGGTGGGGCAGGAGCCAATCCCTAGGTTCAGAACACTGGAACTCTTCTGGAAAGCAGGAACTCTTTTCTTACCTAGGCGAGGCCGTGGAAGGAGACACCTAAGCACTACAGGAGGCTATTTAAACCACACCCGATGGATGAATCTTGCTTTGCGTTATTCTGCATTCTCTGCAGCAGAACGCTCACCGTGTCTTCTGATCCTGTGCCTAAGGGAACAAAGGCTTATCATCCTGGAATCCAGTCTTCAGCAGCACCTATAAAAACAAAGAAAGAACAGGTTAGCACTACGGTCTTCAGTGGCAGCGCATCTCTTACCTGGTCCTAGCGGCTGTCACCAACGCCTCGCGCTGCATTCCGGTATCTGAAAGACAAAGGCTTACCGACTCTTCGCACACTCCGGAGGTCTTCGCGCTGCATTCCGGCATCTGAAAAGCAAAAGCTTACCGGCTCTTTGCACGCTCCGGAGGCCATCCCGCATCTGAAAGTCAAAAGAAGGTGCTTTTAGAGACATTGGGCAACTTTACTACTCACGTGCCATCACTCCTTCCTACGCCGAAATCAGCGGGTATCCCAGCACCCTTCAGCTTCTCTAAAGCTCCGAACTTGTACCTGCAAGGTAAAAGAGGCAGTTAGTGCGCATCGTGAAGCAGGCAACAAGCGCTCACTTACGTGCTTCCAAGCGTTTCTATTCCTCACGCGGGTTCGATCCTCAACTCTCTTCAGCCCGCCATCCGCCATCGCCGGAACCCTGCAAAACAAGAGGTATCATTACAAAAAAACTTTACATAAGTCAAAAGCCATACTCACGTGCTCCTCGGCACCGCTCCACAGCAGCCACGCCTTACGCACTTAAAGACTTTTAAGACATTTGAAGTGCCCAGAACTTACCGTTCGTGCAGTAAACGACGGACAGCGGTCCTCTGAGGTCAAGAGGCCTGCACCCTTATCCAGTGAAGAAACTGGTTACGGCACCCTGCCCCCGAGGCAGATGGAGAGCTTGGCGTTCACCTACCTAAGGTGAGATCGTTAACCTTTGGGGTCCTACAGGAGAAGAGAAAGGGAAGAGGAGAGAGGCACCCAATAACCCCAGTTCATTAATCCCATATTTTCTATCTGCAGACATCTTACTCTCCGAGTCAGACACACAGTGCACAGAGGTCCAGCCCGAGGAACCAACCGTGTGTTACACATCACCTTTGAAGACACGGCATTCACCCAGTCAAGACCAGCGCCTCTGCGGGAATCAGGTGAGCGTTACAGAACGCAAAGCCCACCGCAAAACTCCCACCCAGACGCTATGGAAACCTCGGATACCGACCAGCTAGCCCAGTTACTTGGGGAACTAAGAGCAGAAGTGCATGCAGCCCGCCAGGAAACGAATGCTCTAAGAAGGGAACTGATTATTTCCAAGGAGCGAACAGATGATCGCCCTAGACAATTGCTACAGTCACAAGCCGGACAAACTCAGTTGCCCGCATCAGGGGCAAATCATCCTTCAACATCCTCTACAAACCCAGTGCAGATCAACCTACCCGGGAATGTGCCTCTGGCTCCGCCCGAATGATTTTCTGGTGACCCAAAGAGGTTTGCAGTATTCATTAATCAGTGCTGCTTGCACTTCTTATGCCGGCCAGCAGCCTTCCCAACAGATCAAGCTAAGGTAGCTTTCGTGCTTTCAAACCTCAGTGGCAGTGCGGCAGATTGGTCGATCCCTCTAGTTAATCAGGATGATCCGGTTCTCCATGATTTTCAAGCTTTTCAGCTCAGCATGGAAAAACTGTTCGCAAGACATTCACTAGGGCAGGCCTTGGACAATGAGCTCCTTTCATTATGACATGGTAATCAAGACCGTTTGGCTTATATTGCGTCTTTCAACAGACTGATAGTGGAAACCCAATGGCCTGAGGACAAAAGGATTACGCTGTTTTATAGAGGTCTACGTGGAGAGCTCAAAGATGTGTTAGCCCAAGTAGTGAATCCCCCGCAAGACTGCTCGGACTATATTGACTTAGTCGTTCAAATAGACCACAGACTACAGAACAGGAAGGCCGATCGTTCCAAGTTTGATTCTCGAGTGTTTTCCAAACCGCCAACTCCTACCAAAGGAGCAGACTCCGGGGAACCCATGCAAATAGGGGGCCTGAAAGGACCACTAACCCAAAAGGAGCGGGAAAGGAGAAAACAGTTGCAATTATGCCTCTATTGCGGAAACTCGGGGCACTTTCTTCGAGACTGTCCGGTGAAACCAGCCAAGAAGGCAGTAGGTGCTGCAGTTACCAGGGTCACAAACTCTGAGCAGGGAAACAACCTCGCCCGACAAGAATAGAGGTCCTCTTGCCGAGCGTTAAAACCAGTTCCGTGACCTAGCATTTCGTGATACCTATGGTCCTCATTAGCCCTGAACATCCAGATCGATAACATGCGATTGAAGCTTACGTCAACAGCGGTGCCATCGGCAATTATGTGGAACATGAAATGGTATTGAGGATGAATCTGACTCTTTGTCCAAAGGCTGTAAAGGACGTCATCACTACGGTGGATGGTACGGAGATAGCTTCCGGACCAGTAACGCATACCACCCAAGAAGTGACGTTAGTAAATCAAGATGGACACTATGAGAAGATCGTGTTCGATGTGATCAAGGCCCCTCAGTTCCAGATTATTCTAGGAATTCCTTGGTTAGAGAAGCACAATCCTCAGATCGATTGGCGAGCAAGAACGGTTCAGTTTCCAGAATGTGTCTCCATTTGTTACCCTCGACCTGATGTTGCACTGGCAGCAATTTCTTCGGAGGTTCCCCAGTTACCTCCCGAATACCTAGAATTCCAAGATGTCTTCCGGAAGGATCCAGCTAACTCTCTACCTCCTCATAGGTCTTATGACTGTCAGATAGACCTGATACCTGGATCTACCCCTCCTTGTAGTAGAATTTATGCCCTCACCGAGCCTGAGAATCTTCACCTCCGACAATACCTGGATCAATACCTAGCGAATGGGTTTATCCGTCCTTCCAAGTCCCCTGCTTCCTCAGCTTTGTTCTTCGTTCCAAAAAAAGAAGGGGACCTTAGAACTTGTATAGATTATCACGCCCTGAACCAGATCACCGTTAAGAATAGATATCCGTTACCTTTGATCCCTGAACTCCTGGACCAAGTCAGAAAAGCATGCATATATACAAAGCTGGATCTTAGAGGAGCCTACCACTTGGTACGAGTAAAAGAGGGCCATGAATGGAAGACGGCCTTCCGCACCAAGTATGGGCTATTTGAATATCAGGTCATGCCCTTCGGACTTTGCAATGCCCCGGCCGCCTTTCAATATTTTATGAACGACGTCCTCAGAGAGCTCATAGATGTGTGTGTCGTTGTCTATATTGACGACATCCTCGTTTATTCTTCATCGGAAACTGAACATCGGAAACACGTGAAAATGGTCCTCGAGAGGTTGCGTCAACACAAACTTTTCGCTAAGTTGGAAAAATGTGTTTTCAACGTGACTGAAGTTGAATTCTTGGGATTCATATTATCACCTAGCGGTGTGCGTATGGATTCAAAGAAGGCCGATGCAATTCTCAAGTGGCCTTCGCCATCCTCCGTAAAAGGTGTTCAAAGCATGTTAGGCTTCGCTAACTTTTACCGCAGGTTTATCCCCGAATTCTCTCGAATAGTCCAGCCCATCACCGCCCTGTTAAAGAAAAACAAACGTTTTGAATGATCTACCGAGGCGGAACAAGCTTTCCAGAATTTGAAGACTAAATTTATCTCTGCACCGATCTTAAAACATCCTCGCCCAGAACTCCCCTACATTGTTGAAACTGATGCTTCGAGTCTTGCCATGGGAGCAGTTTTATCACAAAAGGACCCAGTAACCAATCAGTTGCATCCCGTGGCATTTTGGTCCCGCAAATTCTCGCCTCCTGAAATCAATTACACTATTACTGATAAGGAACTTCTGGCTATCAATTCCACCTTTAAGGCTTGACGGCATTATCTTCTGGGGGCCCGACACACCGTTACTGTGATCACAGATCACCGTAACCTGCAATATTTGAAAACCGCGAAAGCTCAATCCTCTAGGCAACTCCGTTGGGCACTATTCTTTGCCGAGTTTGACTTCATAATTACCTACCGACCTGGTACGAAAAACGGTAAAGCTGACGCCCTTTCTCGGATGGGAGTGGAAGAACACTTGATCAATCCTAAACCTGTACCTATCATTCCCGAACAAAGAATTCTGGGTGTAATCGCCACATAATCCATTGAAGAAGTTAAGGATAAAGCCAGGCAACTGGTAACTCCAGCAGACATACAGAATTGGCATCTGCAGGGAAAGGACTTTACGGTGAAGGACAAACTATTGTATTTCCAAGGACGGTTATAACTCCCAGCACAGATTTACAGAAAAAGGTAATCTCCTGTTATCACGATTCTTTAATGGAAGGATATCCTGGTATGGCCAAAACCTCGGAAAAGATCAAGCGCTACTTCTGGTGGCCGTCTTGGAAAAAAGATATCAGAGACTTTATAATGTCCTGTGGAGTATGCGCCCAAAACAAGAGTCAAAAGGAAAAACCAGCCGGCCTCTTACGCCCTATTGACATCCCACCTCGCCCTTGGCATACGCTTTCTATGGACTTCATCACCGATCTACCTCCATGCTCCGGATACAATACGATCTTAGTAATCGTGGACCTATTCTCCAAGATGGCGCACTTCATTCCACTCAAAGGCTTACCATCAGCAGCAACTCTGGCCCGAGAATTTCTCGAAAACATCGTCCGACTGCACGGTTTTCCTTCGGTTCTAATTTCGGATCGAGGAAGTCAATTTATTTCTCATTTTTGGTGAAGTTGCTGTCGGTCGGCTCAAATTGATGTGAGACTTTCGACCAGCCACCAACCCCAAACCGACGGACAAACCGAGAGGACCAATCAAACTCTGGAACAGTATTTACGCTGCATGCTGCGACAAACTGAAAAAACTTGGAAAGATATCCTTTGGATAGCCGAATATGCCTACAATAACTCTGTCCACTCGGGAACTGGGAAGACCCCGTTCTTTCTTTTATACGGTAGTCACCCTCGAACCTCAGATTTGGATCCACTCCAAGATCTTGGAACACCAGTAGTAGACCACCTGCATTCTACAATCATCCAAGCCTTTAAGGAAGCTGTTTCTCACCTTCAAAGGGCTAAAGAACAATACAAGAAAGGAGCAGACCAACATCGGAAGGAAGCCCTCCAATATCAAGTAGGAGATCAAGTCTGGTTATCCACTAAATATCTACCTCTAAAAGGACCACGCACATTCAACCCAAGATACCTTGGTCCCTATTCAATCACTACCATAGTAAATCCGGTAGCGGTCAAGTTGGACTTGCCCCCTCACATGAAGATACACCCGGTCTTCCACGTCTCTCTACTAAAACCCGTGCAACCTAAAACCTGACTAACTAAATCTCCAAAACCTATCCTAGTTGATGGAGAACTCGAGTTTGAAGTCAAAAGTTTCCTGGATTCTATGATCTCCAAATCTAAACTATTTTACCTGATTGACTGGAAAGGTTAAGGCCCCCAAAGAAAGGTCCTGGGAACCTGCAGAATATGTCCACCCGCCTCGTCTAATCAAAAGATTTCATCGAACATTTCCTAACAAGCCCAAACCCCCGGAGAAGCCCGGTTTGGGAGGGGCCTTGAGGGGGGGTGCTGTCATGATCTCTGCTTCCAAAGGGTCAGGACTTACCCAACTCCCTTGGAAGCAGACCCATAACCCCGGTTCCGGGTGCCGGCCAGTCCCAATTGGGACCTTTTGGACCCTGTCCTGGCGCCAGTGGCACCAGGCTCATAAATATGCCCAGTCCCAGCGCTGGAAGCGCCGGGCTCATAATGCTTGGGTGGACTTACCTGCAGCAGACCATGCTGCTTACTTACCTGCCAGTTGAGCCCCTGATCCTCTTCTGTTTGGGACTACTTTTCCTGTTGGGTGGGGCAGGAGCCACTCCCTAGGTTCAGAACACTGGAACTCTTCTGGAAAGCAGGGACTCTTTTCTTACCTAGGCGAGGCCGTGGAAGGAGACATCTAAGCACTACAGGAGGCTATTTAAACCACACCCGATGGATCAATCTTAATTTGCGTTATTCTGCATTCTCTGCAGCAGAACGCTCACTGTGTCTTCTGATCCTGTGCCTAAGGGAACAAAGGCTTACCATCCTGGAATCCAGTCTTCAGCAGCACCTATAAAGACAAAGAAAGAACAGGTTAGCACTACGGTCTTCAGTGGCAGCGCATCTCTTACCTGGTCCAGCGTCTGTCACCAACGCCTCGCGCTGCATTCCGGCATCTGAAAGACAAAGGCTTACCGACTCTTCGCACGCTCCGGAGGTCTTCGCGCTGCATTCCGGCATCTGAAAGACAAAAGCTTACCGGCTCTTTGCACGCTCCGGAGGCCTTCAACGCTGCATCCCGCATCTGAAAGACAAAAGAAGGTACGTTTAGAGACATTGGGCAACTTTACTACTCACGTGCCATCACTCCTTCCCACGCCGAAATCAGCGGGTATCCCAGCACCCTTCAGCTTCTCTAAAGCTCCGAACTTGTACCTGGAAGGTAAAAGAGACAGTTAGTGCGCATCGTGAAGCAGGCAACAAGCGCTCACTTACGTGCTTCCAAGCGCTTCTATTCCTAACGCGGGTTCGATCCTCAACTCTCTTCAGCCCGCCATCCGCCATCGCCGGAACCCTGCAAAACAAGAGGTATCATTACAAAAGAACTTTACATAAGTCAAAAGCCATACTCACGTGCTCCTCTGCACCGCTCCACAGCAGCCACGCCTTACGCACTTTAAGACTTTTAAGACATTTGAAGTGCCCAGAACTTACTGTTCGTGCAGTAAACGACGGACAGCAGTCCTCTGAGGTCAAGAGGCCTGCACCCTTATCCAGTGAAGAAACTGGTTACGGCACCCTGCCCCCGAGGCAGATGGAGAGCTCGGCGTTCACCTACCTAAGGTGAGATCGTTAACCTTTGGGGTCCTACAGGAGAAGAGAAAGGGAAGAGGAGAGAGGCACCCAATAACCCCAGTTTATTAATCCCATATTTTCTATCTGCAGACATCTTATTCTCTGAGTCAGACACACAGTGCACAGAGGTCCAGCCCGAGGAACCAACCTTGTGTTACACATCACCTTTGAAGACACGGCATTCACCCAGTCAAGACCGGCGCCTCTGCGGGAATCAGGTGAGCGTTACAGTTGTGTGCATGGCCAAAGGTGTGCTGGGTGCATTTTAGGATCTTTGTGGATGCTGTAATCATGCATTATTAAGCAGAACTTTCTGGTGGAGGGTCTTTGCAATGAAACAGAACGTGTACTGAGAGTGTTTAACTGTAAATATGGAGTGGTGTATAGAAATGACAGTGTGCAATGCAGAGGTTTTGTATGTAATTGCTGCATCCGTGTTTGAAAATTTGACAGCACCCAATGGGGGAGTGCTGCAAAAAGTGACCGTGCAAAGGGAAGTATTGTGTCAGCTTTAGTGGGGCGTGGCCCTCACTGTAGATGGGAAAGCGCACGTGCACATCCTGCCATTATGAGCAGGGTGAAAAGGTAAATGGAATTGTGGGAATTAGGCAAGTAGGAGTTTAGGGCATTGTTCACAGGAAGGGGTGGTACAATTTTGTCCCAATACTGTGTTGTGAGGGTGGTCGAGATGGAGAGACGCACAGTGCTTATCGTCAGTGATACCTTTGTGCGCCATCTGCACAGGTGTTGTGTGCAAAGAGGCGTTGCTGGTAATTTCGGGTTGGAAGGAGTGGACACTTTCTGGGTGTGCAAGAGTGACTGCAGTTTCGTCGGGATGGTTCGTTCACCTTTGCAGATATGTGGCGTCCATCACAAACGTTAACTTTCTCGTGCAGCACAATGGAAACCTACATTTGTGTTACATGTCGTGTGGACAATTAATCTGTCTCCTGAAGAGGTTGCTGACCGCACTTATGCATATTTTTCCTACTGCGGAGGTCATTTTCTCATGCATTACACCAAGAGGAGTTTGGGTCCATGACGGTGTAATTTGTTCGCAGCCAGAGGTTGGAAGGTGTTTTATAAACAGAATTATGCGTGAGTTATGCAGACTGCTGGCATGTTCTCAACCCACTATGAGATCATGAGGTCGCAAAATATGAAGTGGTTCCATAGAAATGGCATTTATTTGAGCACCATTGGCAATGCTGTTATCTTTTACACTGTGCAAGAAGCATTGACCAGAATGTGGTAAAAATATGACGAGAGGCAAACAGAAACGCTTATAAAGAGTAAATACAGAAAAAGTTGCTGGCACGCACATCACAAAAAAAACACCTTTATACATCTACGATGGAAGACTGAATCCCCTACCCAGCTCAATATCACAAAAAGGATTAGACGTGCCACATCTACAGTGGCTATGTGGATGTATGCAGATGGATAAATCGTGCACACTTTCATTGAACTTTGTTGTGGACATGCTTTGGAATGGCACAACATTTATACTGTAATTGTGTAACAGTACATGTCAAGTGTTGTACAGGAGTGACAGTGCTGTAACCGCAAGCAGAATTTAGTTTCCCATTCAAACCTACCACTTTGGCAATGCTGCATACCCCAATAAGTAAATTACAGTACACATTTCTCCTTGCCGACGGCCAGGCCCAATACCCAGACACCAATGTTATATCACTGTGTTTTGTACTTTCATTTTCACACATTCAAAAAAATAAAACACAGGACATATTTTTAAAACCATGCTTTCAAGTTCTTGCCGACCCTCCTTGTGCATATTTACTACAATCCCATCGAGCACTTCAACCTGTACCCAAAAGCAGATTTTCCTTTCCTATTCAAATATATCCCAATTTTAAAAAACCGTTAGCACATAGCCGGTCCCTGGTGGCTGTGTCCCCTTTAACCCCATTGCTGGTCCCCCGTGGTCATGGCCAGTAGCCAGATTGTCTGGGTCATGGCCACAGGACATACCTGAGGCCACTGCCCATGGCCACAGGATATACCTCAGTCACCAAAGGTATATGACTATTTTTTGTACCTACATTATGACACTTTTCAAAGAATAAAACACGGACATATTTGCAAAACCATGCTTTCAGGTCCTTGTCAAAATGTACATACATAAGATAGTCATATAACTTCGCCCCACTCGACAAAATCCATTCAGACTTTGCACACATTTCAAGGTTGGTTCTTTATTCTTTCTGAAATCCTTTGTCCACATTCGTCAAATGGCAACAGAGTTATAAGCCATCTAAAAATGTTGAGACGTGCCCTCCAATTTTGCCCCCTCTTGACAAAATCCCACCAGACTTGGCAAAAACATTCATATCTAGGTCTAAAATCTTTTTGTAAACCTTTTGTGCAGATTCGTGAAATGGCTCCACATGTATAAGCCTTTAAAATATTTTGGGATCCCCCCCCTCTAATGCTGTTCCCTCTTGGCAAAACAGCAGCACACTTTGTATAACCATTCAGAGTCAGGTTTAGTATGAAATTCCAAAATGTCATGCAGTTTCATTGATTGGTGCCAAAGTTATTAGCCATCCAAAAACTCGTTTTCACCAACCCTGTCATGCAGAAATAGGCAATGATGTCCCCGAACATCTCAGATGTTCGTGAACATCATAGGACTGCCCGGGACAGCCGGGCTGTTAGCAGACTCCGGAGTTGAAAAAACACCCATTTTGTGGGCTTTTTAAGGTTATATCCCATCCCATCCTAATCACCCCTCACCTCCCAAGAGATTAATTCATTAGTTTGACAAGTGCAATGTTGTGATTTTTAATATGTTTTCACTGCAATGTTTGCGGGCAACAGCGGATGTCAGTGAATCCGGCATGGCAGTGGTTCCTTTCAATCTGAAGCACCTCACGTTTTTCACCATCCAATCAGCATGCACCTACAATGTCTGCGGTCATCACAACACTTTCTATGTCAATCGGTGGCCCGTCCATGGATTGAACAGGGTGGTGAGTCCACGGGCGGAAGGTCAGATATCACTAATTTTTTTGTTACCTGCTATTTGGCCATTTTAGACAAATTACTGGACAGATCTACACCAAATTTACAAAAGCACGCATTCGGGACAAGCCACCAGTCTTACCACAAATTTGGTGAAAATATGTCCAGCGGTTTTGGCTGTAGGCATGAGGAAAACTTTTTTTCCATTGCATCTATGGGAAAAACCACACATTTTGGGACTCCCCATATAACTTTGCTCCCCTCCACTAAACCTCACCAAACTTTGCGGAATCTATCTGACGGGGCGATGTGCTTTCTTTGCAAAGTTTTGTCAGGATTCGTCTGGAGGGAGGGGGAGTTATAAGCCACCCAAAAAGTGCCCTACCTTTGGGTTTATCAACTTAAACATAACTACAGGGTTGCTACCACAGGCCCTGTAATAATATGCTCCAATAGGGTTTAAAGATCTTCTATGTTGCCAGTGCTCTCTGAGAGCTCTCAATAAACATTTATTTTGCTTGTTGCTGAATAGCAATATGTTATTTGTAGGGGGGAATAATGCCACAATTCACAATTGCACACTTTTATACCTAACATAGTTCTATAAGGATTTATATATTTGAGTGACATTATGGTGTGTGTACTTTTCAAGTTATCTTTATAAAGCAGAGTATTGTTGAAAGCCAGACATGGGGGTAAGGGAGGGAAATGATGAGAGGGCAAGTAAGTGATGAATAATTTGACCAGAATGTGGCAAGAGAGCTTGCAATCATGAGCACTGGTGCAGTTATTTTCCTATGATCATTGCTGCTTTTGAGGGAAGAAGTAAAGGACACTTGTGGGTGGACAGCATAACATTTATTCAGACGGGGGATGCAACCTCTTGTTTTTTTTTTAAGGTTGCGGTGCTTGCTCATGTATTTGGCTACCAGGATTTATTTTAGGTTGTCATGTTCCCAGTGCAGCCGCTTACCCACAAGACCACAAGCACTTTTCTCGTCTTGGGATTTTGTTCTCTAACTAATTATTTTTTACAGACATTAAAACACAAATTATGACATAATCAAGGTGCACATATTAATGTGGCCATGGCTAGTGTCTTTACCTCTGCACACCTACTGTATCTTGCCTTGTCTACATCCAATCAACCTCCCTGCACCGTCTGTACCACACTATACTCCCTCCCTCTTTATTCTCTCTCAAATTACCTAAACCTGACTACCCCACATACTTATCCTACTTACATCTTTTGTTCCACCATTGTATCCCCACCATGCCTTTCCCCCTCCATACATTCTGAACACACTATGTACCCTTACCCAGCATCCCCCACCCACTTGCCCCCTATCCATCCACTCTACCGCTAAAGAATGTATTCATGCTTCTGCGCCGTTCTCCCATTATCTCTTATATTGTATATATCTCAAAATACAACTTCCAAGCACTACTGAATACAGACATATATACATATGTAAATACATTTTTTTTATTTTGATAGCCACGGCTACATTACAAGCAATGCGATTGAGTGAAACGCACGCGCAGATACAAAAGCCCAAATCAGTGCGTGGCAAACGTAGATGCGGCTATCCATGTAAACACGGATATATACAGCCGAATGGTTCGCTGATTTCATAGCCGCAGTTAGCCAACATCTCAACTGAAATGGCTTCACCAATACAATGAGTGTTATCGGGGGAACAGGAGAGGGCATGGGAGGTGTGGAGGTCCTAAGGGGAGCGGGAGGAGCTGGCATAGTTGTTCAGTACACTTGGCGAAGACTTGGGAACACAGGAAACATTTCACATTTTTTTCACTGTTTTTCCTGATATCCGTGGCTAAAACAAACAGAAATAGACAGTGGAGAGACACTGCATAGGAGATTGCCAGTAACCCATGGGAAATTCCCATATGTTGACTATTTGTACTTGATACTTTTCCTTGCGAGAAAGGACTGTCAGAAGTATGGACGTAGGACCTGAAAAGAGAGTATTGTTGTATTTGTTGGAAAATGGAAATGTTGGCTTTCAAACTGTATTTGGATCTGATCTGGTGTCCCTCTCTACGCATGAAATCCAGGAGGAAGGAAGTCATGCATTTCATGATATGGGTTAGAGACTCAATGACCATATGGAAGGGTCATTAAAGTCCTTGTAATGTCAAATAGCAATGTTGTGCAGGCTTAATGATGAATGCATTGACATCCTGATCAAAAGCCCTTTGGCTTTCTAGAGCTTCATGGATATACAAAGTGGGGCGTTAATTAAGCACTTTAGGAGTTGACTTTGAAAAAGTTAAATCTGATCTATATGTTTATTTGAGGTTCTAACCTCAGCTGATGTTCCTATTAATATATTCCCCATCCTATGTGCTGGTACAAATATAATAAAGTCATGATCCTTGATCCTTACATGTTTCTGTGATTCTACTCCTGACAAGATACCCACGGGAAATGTAACAAGACCAAGCACTCTCAGTAGCCCCCAGTGGACCAGGAAAACAAACCAAATAAATAGGACAGGACAAATCATGCTTTGCCCACCCGAAAAATGTCAGTCCATCCAGAAATGCTAGGCCAAATCCATCCTGCATGAGACCACAAACAAAACACAACACGTTCTAGCATCCCTGGCCATCATCAAAGAGATGTAAATTTGGTCTCTGGGCATAGCAGTCTGAGGACCTTGGACATCGCCACCCCAGTAGGTGTGACATAAGCAACACTAAATGTTGATGGCTTGACGGTTTTGAAATAGTTATAACCACTGGCATTTCTTGTGAATGTCCAGAAAAATCCCCTGTCAGCTCGCCTAATCTTTCAAGACAATTAAGACGTGTCATTAAAAATAAAAGCGTTTTTTAAACCGCCTCTCTTATTTTTATGTGTGCTTATTTGAAACATTCCTACAAATGACCACAACCAGAGGAACTTATTGCAGAGTTTATTTTGTTGTCTATTTTTAAGCGTTGAAAGAACATTTACAAAGCTGGGGAGACAATTTTCGATCTCAAGTAAATTGCTTTCTGGTATTTTTGGTCTACCATTCAAGATGGGTTATATAATGCTTAAATCATACTTTTTTTGCTTGGCATATATGTATAAAGATTGATATGTGCGCCGAGGTGCTTATTATTTTTTTACGTTTCAAGTAATCTCTATAAAAGTATTGTTGAAAGTCTAACTACTTATTCCAGCATTTCACAAGGTGTAGGTTCAAATGCCTAAGTTGGAGACTTGTCTCAAATCCCAGCTTCACCTCTTAATTAAAGTGTTTGATCTTGGGAAAATCAATGTATCTTACAATACATATTCTGACAAAATTACAAGCCCCTACAGTTAATTCATTTACTTCTGACCGCAGGAAAAAAAGATCCAATAATGAGATTGCTTCGCATTATAATAATAACTGTGACCATTCACATATTTCATCGCACATCACAAAGTATATTTTCTTCTTGGCTCACTAATGGCAACTTCTTGTAACATAACTTCCCATGATCACCTCATGTAGTAAACACGAAGTGACACTCTGTGATGTTGTTTTCTTCGATGTTACTGCGATGTCGATACAATACACATTAGGTGTGTCTTTTGTTGCCCTGCCACACACCCCTCGGGGAAGACTTCCCATCAAGCATGTCTTTTGCGTCATAGAGCCTCGCAAACCCTGCAACCGGCACAGTTAATCAAAACGTTTTGCAATGTAACTTTTATTGGCTACTTTATATAATTGAATCCATCCGTTTAAATAAACAAAGCAATGTATTCCAGTGTGTTACTAGATTTGTGAGTCCTCTAGTGAACAGATCGTCCTCCGACAATATCCAAGATACGGTACAATTTCCGAAATCAAATAATACACTTTCCGTCAAAAAACAGGAAAACCCACGTTCAGCAAATGCAATGTGGCCAGTAAACAGAAGAACGCACCCATTAGCTTCTGTGAGGCGTCCAGTGATCGCTGCTGCTCTTCTCACCGAGTTCCACGCTCAGTCCATTTAATCAGCGTGTGTAATAATAACTGGGTAACGCCTCTTCACTCGCGGGACTATTCGCAGCCTGGAAACTAGGCATAACACATATAATCAGAATCGTGCCAGGGATCAATTCCGAGAAAAGTGAGCCACGGAGTGGCTGGAGCAATTCCTTTCACTGGAATGACTCGCCCACCTAGAGGGCCGCTGTTTATAGAGCACTGCTTGACACGCTCACAGAAAACGCTCGGGGATGGATCGGTGTATGCTAGAATCTCAACAGGCGAACGACTCCTGACAGAGTATACCATTTCATATAGTACTATGGGGGCGGCTGTGCAGCAAAATGACTATTAGTCAACGTTCAAAAGCTCCTTTTGTTGTTTCCTTGACCGTCTTTTTTACTGTCATGCAACAATGTGCTACTTATAAATGGACTTTCTTTGTGTATCCATTTATGAATGATGGCACCACAACTCGATTTGTATGCTGTCAGGAGCAACCTCACGAGATCGCCGGACAGGAGCAACCTCACGAGATCGCCGGACACGCTGGATGTCGGGAGATGTTTATGCGCATGCGCGTGAAGTGCAAGGAGACTCCCCGAAGGGATGGAGAGACTGAGAGTGAACCGGGAGAGAAGAAGGGCTTGTAAAGACTAGAGGGGGTGTCTGTACTTCTGCTCTCTATATGGTAGAGGAGAGGCACAGATGACCCCAGCCAAGATTCTCTGTTTGGTAGCTATGGTCGAGCAATCAAGGCCTAGCTTCTCAGGAAGTGATGCAGGCTGGTTCTTAAGTACAGTGTAGTCCACAAGCCCCCACAAAGGAATGTCTACACACTGTATTACTGAAAACACAGTCTTTATATAATTAATATTCAAAGGTATGTACACTATCACAATAACTTACTTTGTACTTAGAAGTCAACAATGGCAAATATATACAATTCTAAAGTGGTAACATCAATATTATCAGACCTCTTTAAGGTGCAACAACCATACTGTTAAAATGTCACACAGATCCATAAAAAGGAAACCAGCAATAGAGAGAGGAGGGAAAGCAAGATGGTTGAAACAATGGGCAGAATACTGAATCAGTTACCTAAACACAGTTCTGTGTAGAGATCCCCCCACCTGGGCAACCTGTAAAATAAAGATATAGCACAAGCCAAGTCCATATATTGCTCAATAGTCTTATTTCCTCCTATAATGTTTTTACCCCCCCAATGTACCTGATGGAGCAGAGTTCTTCCCTTTCAAGCAGGAGTCACGGATCATCGAGAGGCGTCGAAGAAAGTGAACTTGGCATCGACGGCGTCAATGAGAAGTTTGAGGGTGCCGAGACCACGGCGTCGATCCAGGCGGTGCTCGTCGGCGATGTCCTGCGAGGATGAGGTGTGCAGGGCACCTCGTCGTTGGATAGTTCTGGACCGCAAATAGTTTCAGAACAACTGTGGCCCAGCAAGGGTGTCCAGTCGTCGAAATCTTTGTGGCCTTCAGGTGGGGGAAACCCACCGGTGGATTCTCCTCTGCGCGTCGGCGGCCTTGACTCTCTCCGGCAGGATAAAGCGGTCATCGGTGCGGACAAGGGAGTCCTTCGATTCAAATGTTCTTAGGCAAAGGAGCGGGCGGCTCCGGTCGTTGGCAGCACAGCGTCAAGCGGTCCCCTCTGCTGGGGCAACACGACTTCGACAGGCCTCCAGCGGTTACACAACCCTGCGAATCCTGGTCGACAGCAATGGACTTCGACGGCAGCGAAGTCCGGGTGCTTCACTTCAATCTCCTCGGCTGTCCCGTCTGCTGTCGGCAGCCTTTCGAGTGTCTGACTTTCAGGGAGCTTCGGCGAAGATCAGCGGTGCTCGATGGTCCCTCGGAGCATGGAAAGAGGGCGCCTTACCAGGTCCTCTCTCGGATCAGTCTTTGACGAATTCGGCAGCTTTCAGATCAGGTCGAAGCAAATGCAACAGCAAGTCTTCTTCTTCCAGCTGGGCGTCGAGGATCAGCAGTTCCAGTTACTCTTCAAGTGTAGACACAGCTTCTGAACAATTTCCAGTGGTGAGAGGAGGTCCCCAGATATACTATCCTGTCTCTCATTCACACTGCTGGGTCACACTCAGCAGCCAATAATACAGAAGGGCATTCATGCAGTCAGTCAGAGGCACACAGTGCATTCAGGCCATCCTCCTCCCTCTCAGACACTCACAACAAGGAATATGGATTGGGAAAAGTACCCAGCCATTTAACACTAGACACTGCATTCAGGCCAGTTTCAGGCAGGGCTGTCTCAGTCTTTGTCTCTCATACCAGAACCAGACAGCCACAACAAGAAGTGCATATTGTTCACACGCTCCATTCACCCAGGTCCCACCCACAGGGTGTACCCATGACATACAGTCACTGGGAAGGCTCCAGCCAGTCTGGACTGGACTTCACAACAACACCATATATGGAACTTCCACCCAACAGCCAGTCAGGGGGAAGGGACAGAGTGAGGGCTTCCCAGGACTTTGAGAAAACAAGGTAACAGGCAATAGAAAGCAAGAGTCCACAGGGGCAACCTTGTTTTCCATCAGGAATCAACTGATTCCAATGGCAGGGCCTGGGTATCCCAAAATGGAGGATATTCAGGGCATCTGTCAAATTCAGCCTGGAGCTGCCACCAGCACATACCCTGCTCTGTGGGCCACCAACAGGTCCTCAGAAACATACACTAGGGGCACAGGGTTGTACTCCCAGCCATGGGTGCCTTAAGGGGATCCCATGGGTCTGTACAGCAAACCAAAAACAGGAAGAGCTGCACTGCCAGGAGTCCCACATGGACTCCTGGGCAGAAAACAATACAGAACATAAGTGAAAAAGGACTACAGGACAAGGACAGAGAGGCCCTGTCCCTCCAATGCATTTCCAGCATCACAGGGCTCCCCGGCGCTCCTCCTTGACACAGTACTACAGGCTGTGCACATGTTATCAAGCAGGACACCAAGGACACACAACTTTCATCCTCAGGTTACAACAGTGAAGCTAAATGCTGTTTATGACCCAGGGACACAATTTACCCTTTTAAGTGTTACCTTCCCATTTAAGGTTACCCACGAATAAAGACTTCCAACCACAATCTGTGGTCCAGTCATCTGTACAACACTACATAATTGGCGACAAGGAAATCGGATGCAGGTAACATGCAGGGAGCTACGCCGCCTCCAGCATTTCTCCAGTCCTCAGGTAGGCCCGGGATACCATGCCAGCAGTGGGAACCATTTTTTACAACTTACCTGGAAGCCATGGGGGCATGGACTATACGACAGGAAGAAAGAAGGCCATGTTACCCAATCCCCTGGGCGTGGAGGAGGCAGAGAATTTTTGCAGAGCTCAAACCGGAGCCCGTAGATGATGATCATGACAATGTGTTCAAAGAGGTTGTTCATCGCATTGTGAGAAGAGTTTTGTACCAAAGAGAATGTGGTGTTGCACAGACTAAAACTTTACACGAGGGAGCAGGAGAATGGAGAGCCGGTGGATGACTATGTCACTCACATGAGGGAGTTGGCAGCGCAGTGTAGGTTTGGCGACAATGTTGAGAATGTCGTCTGTGTCATGCTAGTTGTGCACACGAATTTCAGAAAACTAAGAGACACATTTATCCTAGTAAAGATGTTGAACTTGGATAGAGCCATTCAGATAGCTCGAGCAGAAGAGGAAACGTTACACAGGCGGAGAGAATGGCGTGACCCACGCCATCCACTGCGCAAATCAAAATGATTGATGGGGAAGGATGTGCAAGCGGAAATGAGGAGGACGATGACAGGCTGACAGTCATCATGGTGAATAGTACCCGAGCAAGAAGGGAGAAACCCCATTGCTTGATAAAGATATGTGGGCTGTATTGACCCACTTCGCTATGCTATGCAGCATCACCCTGCCAGTTATGGGGAAAGAAACAGCAACAATGGCGGAAAAATCCTGGTGCGCCCCAAAAACCTACAAAAACCGTATGCTTCAGCACACAAGAAAAAAAGAGGGATGCACAACCTGCCACCCATGGTACATGTGCGGTGGAATGGAGCACACCCTGCAGACATGTGCCAGTGGACTCTATGACCAGCAGAGTGCAGAGAGAAAAGCAGCACTTTGCAAGCGAAACCCCAAAATGTGCCTACAAATGACATTTGGTTTGTTGCCAAAAACTCCAAAATGCCTATAACACAACACTTCTCAACATTCAAAATCTTGCCTGGTGCTAAAATCATGTATCTAATGATACATTGTGAACATACAAAGTCCCAATGTGAAGAGCAAAACATTCTTCAGACAAACTGGATTGTCTGAAAACTGACAGCATATGCCAAAATCTGGGTGCAGTACCCAGGGCTACCTGAATGAAAGCTGTCAGAGGAGTACTGAGGAAACGTTAAAGGACCGAAAACTAAAAAGTCTGCTGGATTAGGAAACATAAAAATGATTGTTGCCAAAAAGGAATACAGATTTTAGTTGTGTTTTTCCCACATATTTTAAGGCCAAGAAAGAAATGTATTTGTGTTTGATGTAACAAATCTGGTTTTGGATGGATTTAAGAAGTTAATTAGCCTGGCTGAGGCTGCAAGAACTGGAAAAGCAGGTTTTTCTCCCAGAAGGAGGGCCTTCCTATCAGCAAAAAGTCACTGGGAGGTGTTATTTGCGGTTTGGAACAGAATATTGTCTACAGAAAGAGAAGGAACAATGCAAAGCTTCAACCCAGGAAACTGGAAGTGTGAAGGGGGTCATAAATGGCCTCTGGAGGGAACAAGCAAGGGGTGGGATTCCCTGGACTGCAGGGAGACAAAAAGGGGCGGACCATCTGTTGCTAAACATGAACAAAGAACACATGTTTAAAAGACTCATAACTTGCTATTCAAAATGGTGAAAAATATAAAAAGGACAGAGTTGGTAATTTAATTTCTGGCTGCACGTGTGAAGAGGTGGTGGAACTGTGTAGCATGTTCTGAACAGAAATGGCAATATATGTGGTTTAATGCAAAATATATTACTATTAGAATTGCGAAAATGTACACGCATATCCCTATGTTAAACACGCACATTTATTGAAATTTGCATAACATTTGGAAATTGTGTTCATAGCGAAAAGGGCAAAATTCTGTAGAAAGTTGAGACAAGATCCCACCATTGCAGGGTTTTGAGGAATAGCTGCTACGGAAAATATGGAATCTTTGTTTGTGATTTGTGAAAGGTAACCAATTTAGAAATATACATTTAGTATCAAATCCGATTTTAAGACCAGTGGCTAAAGGGAGGTCTCTGAGGACTGTAAAGCAAATCATAAAATGTGACATCATCCGGCCTTGATCCAATCACTCAAATTGCAAAGCGGAGATGAATTGTGGTCCTATCCCAGCTCACACAGGAGAGCTCAGCTAAGCCAGCCCACACACCCACTTTGTGATGTCATCCTATAGCATAAATAGAGATAACTGACAACACATAGGGACTCACTGATCCAGCCACTACACTGATTCTGGCGAAACACTCTGATCCAGCATTCTACATCTAGCTTTCATATTCTTCCAGATCCAGATGCCAAATCTCTTGCCAGCAATAGAGAACTATTGATTTCCAGCAAGGCCCAAATCCTCAAATGTATTCTCTCCAGTCAGTGAAGCACTGTGTGGTGTGACAAGGCCCTTTGAACCAGTATCCTGAAATCCTCTGGCTTGCCAACACTAGGCTTGCCTGAGGAACTCACCATCCAGCTGATTGAAATACCCACAGACTAGGAGGGCAGATCCTGTGCAAATCCTGCGACCAGCCTAGCTGTTCCAGTACCGTACCTGATATGCTGCCTTTCCTAGAACAGACCCAATCCTATGACCAGAGCTGATGGTCTATTTTTTAAAAAAACTTATCCTGTGAGTATTAATAGGAAGAACTGTGGCCCATAGTATATTTGCATTGTCTTATCCCTATTTAAAACCCGTCCTATCTTTCATTCAGAAGCACTATTGTTAGGTGTATCTTTGCATTGTCTTATCCCTATCTCAAACCCATCCTATCTTTCCTTCAGAACCAGTATTGTTAGAACCACCTTTGTGCTGACCCTTTTCTCATCTGAAGAAGTCGAGTTTCCTTAGCAGGTGGGTCACCCTGATGAAGTGACTGTAAGATCCCTGTGTGGTATTCGCTTTTTCATAGTCATCCTGTAGTGTAAGCAAAATCATTTGTCATTTTCAAAAGTGCATTTCTGTTTTCCATTCTCGCGCCAATCTCGCAAAAACGACCTTTACTAAAACATCTCTAACTCCCTCAGTTCTTGTGATAGAAACGAAATTTCAACTCATACTTGTACCTAACATCCATAGCTATCCATACAACCAAAAATCAGTGCGATTCTTCAATTATCGCGAATATCGCTTGATGAAAAGTTTACCGCGATTTTAAAAATCTGAAAGGTTTACAAGTGTAAAATAGCTCTAACTGCTTCCAACTGGACTTTAAGATTTCAAATGTGTTCTTTGGACTAAATCATTGCTTGTGATTGTTTGCACCTATTCAAAGTGGCTCCCACAAGAATTTAGAACAGTTTAAGGAATTTGACCACATTTGCTATTTTTGCCCAGTCATTGCCTATTGGGGGGTTGAGGGGTGTTGCAGGGGGAACCTCTAACCATAGTGCCATCTGATCTGAACCAACACAAAGGTATTGTTTCTGTGCTTCATTTGTTTTGCTCATTACTTATTCCTAGTGTATTAAAGATATTATTTTGTGTTCTGTCACCCCATTGATGATTGTTGTTTACCTATTAAAATATATTGTGATTACATTTAAATACATAAATAACTATTTACCTTTGCAAACCAGCCTGATTCCTGGTTCAGAGTGACCGGGGGGCGGTGGGGTTCCAGGAGAAGGGTGTGATATGAGTGATATATCGTTCAGAATATTGAACTTATAGACAAAAATAAATAAGGGTTTCAGTTGTGCACTACATGCTGGGCTCTGACTTGGGTGTGTGCCGGATTGAAATCACTTACAGGTAGATGGCAATGAGACCTGTGTAATGGGTGATTCAGGCTCTGACTTGACAATACTGCCCATCCAAACATACAAGTGCATTGTGGGATGTTCAGGCGGTAGAAGTCAGAAGAACTAGACAAAAATCAACCATCTTTGGAGGAGCATCAGTGGATCTTCTGGGATACATCAATGCCAATGTAGAGTTCAAAGGCCGACAGACTGCAACCAGAGTTTACTTTTCTGAAGAAGGTCCATTTTTGTCGGGCTGGTGTGAACAACACAAGCTGAACCGTAAGCCTGGACACCAGCCACGATGATCAAGTACTGATGGTCAATACAGGATGTGCGTCAGGGTTGAAAAACACTTTCATTCTTGGTTTCTGAAGAACCCAAAAGGATCAAAACCTATATCCACAGGATTCACCTCAAGTCCAATTCATACAAGTTAAACTAAAGGTGAGGCTGGTGCCGGCCATGGCAAGACGCCTGTTGCTGGACCAACTAGACAAGATGGTCAGGGAAGGCACCATCAAGACAGTGGAGTCGTCGATGCGGCTGGGCCCAGTCGTACTTATCAAAAAGCAGCATACAAAAGACATAAGGGTGTGCATCGATCTGTGCAGCTCAAATATAGAAGTGATCCTAGAAACACTTCTGTACAGTTGCATTATAAATGGCTTATATTTTCATATCATATCATAACAGATAGCACCCCCTTCCCAGCATTAACCAACTGATATCATTTGTAAAAACAAACTAGGGATATATGAGATGAAAATAGATTGTGAAGGATGTGACATAATTTACACAAAGATCATTCCAAATCATAATCATAGCATCAATTTCTTGCTGGTATATAGGCCCCCTGGGGAATCCACAACATTCAATGAAGACCTTTTTAACTTACTGATACCAATGCAGACACAAACTCTGGATGAAGAATTAGAAACTCTTTTGAAGAACGAGAATATCACATTAAAGGCAACATGTTAGATTGGGATGCTAGTGATAATATACCACTGAAGGAGGTAATAACCACTGCATGTGTGTGGTCTGACCATGCTTCCCTCAGATGTCAAATCATGCTCTCCGCCCCGCTAAAACACCAACACGAAAAGACTTGGAAGGTGCTGGGTAGAAACTATCGTAAAATTACAGCAAGAGACTTGTAAAAGATGTGGCAGTTGCTCCCTTGCTGAAAAAACAAGGGCTTGATCCAATGGACACAACCAATCTGTGGCCGATTACGAATACCCTGTTCCTTCTCAAACTAGTGGACAAGATTGCAGCTTCACAACTTCAGACACACATGGAAGTGGCATGAATATTGCATAGGAAGCAGTCAGGTTAAAGAAGATAGCCACACTGTTTTTAAAAAACTTCTGAAAACTAGGTTATTTGAGTATGTTTTGAAATTTTGGAAGGTCGCCCTATTCCTTCTGCAGTGATCAGCACCTGGACATGCTCAGGCTTTGGCACCATATAAATGGTTTAAAATAAATTTTAAAAAATAAAAATACTTGATGAAGGAAATTAAGTACTTTTCCAAACTAGACATGTGTGATTCATATCACCAGATAAACCCACACAAAGATTCCCGACCACTCAATGCTTTCATCACACCCTTTGGCACATACCAGTACACTCACATGCCATTTGGTCCTTTGTCAGCAGCTTAGGCATTTCAAAGAATGGTGGAAACCTTGCGGCGCAATGTAGGAAATGTGTTGTAGTTTTAGGATAAAATCCTCATCTGCATGATTTAGTGCTGCAGAAAGTATTATAGAAGCTTCAAGGAGTGGTAGTAAGGCTGCAATATGAAAAATGTGTAATGGGAGCTCAAGAATTAGACTACTTAGGGTACAGGATCTCAAAGGATGTTGTACGTCCCAAGAAGGACCCCTTACAGGACATAGTCAAGGCTTCTGGCCAGGAGTCATAAGAAGGGTTGCATTTCTTTCTGAGGGTTGCAGAGTACTATGCACAGTTTGTAGCCATGTTCTCAAAGACAACAGCCCCATTAAGAGAATTGCAGAGGAAAGGAGCAGAGTACTAATGAGGTCGAGAACAAATGACCACCTTCAAAGTAGTCAAAATGAGGAGGAGTATTTCTGGAAATATGTGAGGGGCACAAAGTTTTTGTTGTTCACCAACCACACACCCCTAGTTCACAAAGGCAGAAAGACTTTGACGCTGAGACTGGCGGGCATAGCCGCCAAGTTGCAAGAATATACCTATGAAATATTACACATAGCAGGTTAGAGGAATGCACAAGCAGATTGCATGTTGACGTTACGGGACAAGGGTATACTTTCCACCACTTTTCTCCAGGACAAATGTGTGGTAGCATCGGTCAGTGAACTAAGAAGCCAAGAGTTCCTGTAAATGAGTGAGTCGCACTGGAAGGAGGAGATAGACAAGGATGAGTCTTTATGAAATGTAGCCAATTGGGCTTGAAACGGGTGGCCAAATGAAAGAGCCATATGAAAGGGACTGCAGCCTTACTGGAAAGTAAAAGAAGACATCTATGTAACCGATGGGTTGGTGATGAGAGGAGATGAAGTAATACCGCCAGTAGGTATGCAGAAGGTGATCCTGTGCAAGACACACGCAGGCCATCTATGCAGCAACATGACCAGACAAAGAGTGCAGGAGAAATACTCGTGGCCGTGCATGGACCAAGACCTCAGAGTAATGATAGGAAGATGCCATGAGTGTCTGAACAGCGACAAAAGGCTCAAGTTAAGGCAGGTATCAATGATCCCCACTGAAATCCCTTCAGGAGTATGGGACAAGTTAGGCATTGACTTTATAGGTCCACTGGACACCATGTCGCTCGTCCACAAGTATGGGGTGGTCATTGTTAATTACCTGCAAAAATGGGTAAAGGCAGAATTTTTACCCAAAACCACCACAGCCACTGTAATAGATGTACTTAACTCCCTTTTTCAGAGGCAAGGCCTACCCAGAGAATTGGTCACAGACAATGGTGTCCAGCTTGGTTCAAGAGAAATGGAAGAGGTCTTATGAAGAAACAACATCAGGCAAATCATAGCTAATTTGTATCACCCACAGCCAATGGGCTAGTAGAAAGGACAAATAGCTTCATAACGGGAGCACTACAACTCGATAGAGCGGAAAGGATGGATCTCTAGAACACAATAAAGGAGGCCATTGCCTCTCACCACCTAGCGCCCAACGCAATCTCCTGTGTGTTGCCCTTTCAAATGCTGAGAGGATGGAAGGCTGCTTCCACCTTAGTTCCTCCATGGTTATCCAGAGTAAGGCCAGAAAACACTGCAGATATGGAGGAAGTTGTGTGGAGGATCCAGAAGAACAAAGAGCTAATGAAAGAAAGTAGTGGCATCCGCAGAGCTGTTAGGAGAACAGAGGTAAATGAAGGAGACATAGTGAAAATAAAATTACCTCACAAAGATCAAGTAACAGGATGTTTTATGGAGAGAAGAGAATCATCAGAAGAGGAGACAATGACAGGATATCAAGAACCATGTGACGAACCAGAAACAAGAGAAACAGAGAACCAGTTGGAGGAGAGTCAAAGAAAAAGCGAAGAGGGAAGTGGTACAAGAAGAGAAAGTGAACAAGAGGAGAGGACTAAGTTGGCGCAAATACAAGAGGGAGCAAGAGAACTTGAGACCACACCCCCAGAGTGTCACTCAGTGGGAACCACCCTCAGCGAGAGAAGTGAAGACCAAGCTGGTATAGAGACTCGGTCATGGAGTAGAACCAAGCTGAAAAGAGAGGTATGTCAGGAGCAACCTCGCAAGATCACGGCACCCGCCGGATCTCGCGAGATGCTAATGCGCATGCGTGAGAGGTGTGAGAAGAGTGAGTGAAGACATGGAGAGACTGAGAGTGAACCGGGAGAGAAGCAGGGCTCCCCAGCACTTCTCCTTGACACAGGACCACAGCCTGTGCACATATTATCAAGCAGGACACCAAGGACACACAACTTGCCTACTCTGGTCATAGCAGTGAAGCTAACTGCTGTGTAAGACCCAGGGACACAAGTTACCCTATTCAATGTTACCTTCTTATTTAATGTTAACAATAAATAATGCCTTCCAACCACAATCTGTTGTCCATTCTTCTGTACACCACTACACATTTGTTAGTGTTAGGCAGAATCATATGCAGTACCCTTAGGGAACACTACATACAATTAAGACTACAAGTGATAGTACAATTTCACCTTTGGAACAAGCCTGTACTACACAGTAAAGTGGTAGCGATGGCTGAGCAGCCAGACTCATCTCAAGAGCAAATGAGCAGTAATAGGGATTACCCAGATGTCTACAATTACTGTGACTCTAGCAAACACTGACTCAAGGTTTCTGGTTAAAAAATATAAGTACATTTATTTTAAACCATCTGTTCACAAAACATTTCACTTCTATTAAATAAAACCATTTGCTTCCTGGAAAGTGCGCTCCGTGACTCGAGCGTTGGACTTCGTTTTTAATTAACTTTGGCCCCAGCAGCACTGCGAGCAGAGCTCTTGCTGCCTGCCTGCTGCACTTCCTGAAAGAGGCGGGGCCCACCACGCACATGTGATGCATCACATGACCGCAGCCCAGCACAAGTTCCCGGCCCAGCCGCCCGAGCAGCGTGTATTTGCTTCCCGGAAAGTGCGCTCCGTGACTCGAGCGTTGGACTTCGTTTATAATTAACTTTGGCCCCAGCAGCACTGCGAGCAGAGCTCTTGCCTCCTGCCTGCTGCACTTCCAGAAAGAGGCGGGGCCCACCACGCACATGTGATGGATCACGTGACCGCAGCCCAGCACAAGTTCCTGGCCCAACCACCCTTGCGGCGTTAAGCCCTGGAGGCAGTAAGGGCTGGAGCAGCTGTTTTGCTGTTTGGTTGTGACTTGTCCTTGTCCTCGTTCTGCGGCCGTGTGAGTACAACAGACTAAGGTCATACGCTCCATCATCAACTCAACTTCAAATTATAACTAGGGTAAGGGGGGAGAGTCGGACTCTGGCCGCACCTCGAGCTGTCGGGCGTTCCTTACCCTATTACTGGGAGCTCTTTAAGATCATCGCTGCTTGATGGTTCACTTTTATTGACTGTCCTTTCTAAACAGATTTTTCAGTTCATATACTTGCTCCCTTTTCCAGCCCTGACTTTTAACTCTACTTTTGAAAGCGACCCATAACTACTACACTCTAGTAGAGTGTTTTAAACTGTTCTTGTTGTGTTATTTTATGTATTTTTGCTAATCCTTGGGTTCAGTGCATTTTATACGTTGCATGGCATCTTATTATAAGAGTGTACTTTGTCCTAGTTCCAAAGACGTTTAAACTTATCAAGCGCTTTTTATTGCGTGATAATTCTTGTAACGCTTTTTTAATTAGCATTTAAAAGTGCTTTTCTTTTCTCATTACTTTCACTTGCGCAGTCTACATTGGTACTAGCTGTCTGTTATACGTTCCAAGAAGTAGCCAAACTAGAAGGCTACTTATGTCTCACATGCTGTATACGCTAAAAACAGACATGCCAGAAGTAGCCGCAGCAACTCACACGAGTAACATTTCGGGTGATGTGTTGATTAGTAAAGCTACCTCTGAGACAGCTGCACCAAAGGTAACGCTCAAAACCCCAGTAAATGGTAATAACTTCAAATTGAGTGAGGAAAAAAAGAGTTCCTCGCAAATTTCCAAGAAATCTATCACTCTTACTCCTGTAGTTCAAACACCCTCTCTAAATCAAGACATTAGGCATTTCTACGACAAAATAAATGATCCTGAAGTCATGACTCATGCTCAAGGCCCGCTGGAAAGTGCGCTGCCGGTAACGAACAAGCAGCCACGTGAATTTAAAAACATCTCATCTCCAGGCCTAATTGAATCAATTCCTACTGTGGTCATTTCTGACCAAACCCTACTCACCTTACCTCAATCTCCTATTAAAATTTTTCAGGTTAATCAAATGGTAACTGTAGTTGAGAAAGACAACCTGGATAACTCGGTCGCACTTGTTAGTGCAACATTTCAAACGCACTCTATTATCGAGCCTGGGACAACTTCGCAGCCCCAAACCTCCTATCCATTAGTAGGTGACACAGCTTGTGTGGATGTGTTTGAGATTATTGACGTGAATGCTAAAGAATCTGTAACAATCAATACGCCCTCATGCCAGTGTATTATTGACCTAGAAAGTTCGAGACTGTCTGTCATCACGGACTACAATATTCCTGGCTCCATGGACTCTACAAGGCATGCAATTGAAGAGTCCTTCATACAACCAACCCCGAGACTCTGCTTGTCAGCAAAAACCCCCAGTGACTCATCTGTAAATCCGGCCCTCTTACAGATTACCTTAGGGGCCGTGAACACAACAATATTAAGTCTCTTCAAACTCTTTGAGGAGTTGGATCGAAAAATAGCGCTCCAAACAACTAAAATTGATCAAATTGGGGAGTGGATGGAACGATGCTCGCAAAATTCATCCTCCCCCTCGACCTTAAACCTTATCATGCACAGACTTACTACTTTAGAAAATGTGAGCACTTCAGGTGTGTTGGCCACAGCCCCTCACAAGACCACCATCTTGCAGAGTTCGTTAGGTCCGGAATTGAACAATAATTCAAATTCACGGTGCGCTAGAACCGTGCTAACAGTGGTTCCAACATTTGAAAAAATAATTCGCCCTGTGGAGTACATAGATGCCATAACTGACCAAAAAAATGATTCATGGATCAGCGTTGATTCCCCTCAGTCTTTTCCTCGCACTGATGCCACTAAAATCAGTAACACCAATGAAGGTCAGCCTCTTCCTCAGAAAAACAAGAGAAAAACCACAGTCTCAAAACGATCTAAATTGACAACCAAAGCAACAACAATGCGTAAGTCCGCTAAAGAATCTAATCAAAATCCGCAGGTCATATTTCCACCAACCAGTCTGGTGACTGGGGCCTCAGCGCCTATAGCGCCTCCCCCTCAAGGCTCGGGAGGTGTTATAGATCTTGTTACCCCCTTAGCGGTAATGGCTGCTTCTGAGGTTGCATCCAGTTCTACCTCGCAAGTCCCCCAGGGTGACTATGCGCCTTAGAATGAACTGGTGGACCTTTTTGAATGCAAGGTTTCTTCAACATTGCCTCTTAAGCCTTTCATTCAAGGCAGCACGACTCACTCCATCCCGTCCGGTACTGCTAGGGGCTGCTCCGGTCCTCAGATACTTTCTATACCATCTACTGGCTTTGAAGATCATCTATCTGCCCTGAAAACGGCGGTAGATGCCTATCTTGACAAAAGACTGTCCGAGGCACTCCCAGAGCTAAAACGAGCGGCTGAAATTCTAACCGTTCCTGGCTTATCCAATCCTGTCAAAGCTCAAGAGGAGTGCCACCGTCATGATCCGTCCTTGGGCCGTCCAAGTAACGCTCCAGAATCGAGGGCCCAATTTAATCCTTCCTTCTCTTGCTCAAACATGAGAAATCCGAATGAGAATTCTGGTATGAAGTCCAAATTCAAGCTCATAACCAAAAAGATGTCAAAACACAGCGTTCTAATTCCTTCCACACCTTAATCTTAAAATGTTGTGAGGGCCCTTTTCCGAAATATGATTTGTGTCGCTCTAGTGTTTTGAACATCTGTGGAGACATTCAGTCCCTGGAGGACTTGTCCTCGGGTGATTTTGACCAGATTGAATTTATTTGCGAACATAATCTATCAATTGTAAGATTATGGATTAAATCGGGACTGGTCCGGAACGCTCTATGGAAATCAAAAATGGACTTATTCAATCTGGGCTTTTTGCTCGCGTTAGACCCTGCCCGACCACCTACACAAGAAAATACAGTTCAAAATGAAATACCAATACAGATTCCGACCACAGAATGCTTTTGCACCTTTTGCACAGAGGTTAACTGCCCACAGACCAGATTGACATAAAAAAACAAGTTATAACCATCAACAGTTGAGAAGAGAGAAATGATCTCTCTGGCTAGCTGGATTACTAGAGGGCACTCACATCTACAGTGGTCCGCGAATGCTCAATTAAACAGTTACGATATTATAGCCTTGCAAGAGACGTGGCTGGTATGTGCCCCCACTTGGGATGATCATATTATTTGTTCTCTCCCGGCAGTGTCTTCCAATAAAGGTAGACCAACTGCAGGTTTATTGGTGGCTGTTAAATCTACCAAATATTTCCAAATTGGGGAATGGCTTTCGCCGAATAGATTCATCCAGGTGGTCAAAATCACTCATGGACCGCATGTATTTGCTCTCATAAACCTTATCGTAACCCTGCGGGCATTACTGATGACGCTTTTTATCATGCCTTATCATCAGTTTTTGAAACTATTGCCCTACAACCGATTTCTGGCATAATGGTGGTGGGAGACGTTCATTTTGTATGTCTTCCTGCCCCTAATAAGGGGTTATGCAATGCAAGTATGAGATGGAGCTCCTTTATTGAAGATCTTAATCTGAAAGTGATGAATGGTTCCATTATGGGCGATATCCCGCCGCAGAACACGTGGGAAAGGGGAAACTCTAGTTCAATCATAGAATACATCTATGCGAGTGAAAGCATATATGCTAACGCCACTAAGTTCGAAATCATAAAACAAACACATAGCGATCATCACATATTGTCTCTTCAATGGTTGACTCCTTTTCAGACAGTTTCCACTACTAAACATTGGTTTAAACAATCGCTGATACTTAATAATGGTAAGAATCATTTTCATTGGTCACCAGTTCTGCTGCAATCACTAAATACAGCTATTTTACGACACCAAAGCACAAATTCACTATTATCTTATGTTGAGGTACTTGACACATTCAGAAATGCTCAATTTTTACATATTAGACCTTCTCGCTCTCATACTCACGGCTTTGATTTAGCTTTACACCAACGCAAAGCTCAACTAAGAAAAGATATACGTTATTCCCCGCATCCTGCCGCTAAAAGAACAGCTTCAATCCATCAAAACATCGAAATGTGCATATCGCAATTGGACGTGTGCCAGAGGAGCACGTTTATTTCAAGTTGACAGTGAGAACTTCCTGTCTGCTTGATTTTGGAAAAATTCAGCACAAGTCTGGCAATTATTGAACAAGTGTAATACCTCTTCCCAACTGGAATCCCAAATAAATGGTGTTGCAGAAACGCAATGGGTAGAACATTTTACCCACCTATACGCTGATCATAACATGTCTAAGTATGAATATACACAGAGATCTTCTGTTACTTGGTCCCTGGAATGTTCAATGGAATCTATGAGGGATTTTATTAGTAAGTCATCCTCCTCACGAGCGGCTGGGCCGGATGGTCTTACGAATCATACGCTTAAACAGAACCCAGAAGAATGGGCTACTATCTTGTTTAATTCCTTTCATCACATCTTATCCACCAAGATAATTCCAAAATCTTGGAGTACTTCTCTAATAGTTCCCATCTATAAGAAAGGTGACCGTAAAGCCCCAAAATGCTATCGCCCCATTGCCCTCCTAGACGCGCCGGGATTTTTTTTTTTCGGTTGGTGTTGAAGGAATTTAACCAATGGACTGCTAACACAAAACAGCGTGATCCGGCGCAGACAGACTTCGTTGCAGGTCTGGGTACTTCGGTAAATTTAACAACTCTTCATGCCATTAAACATCAGGCACAGTCCGTTAAACAGCCCATGTATTTTGCGTTTGTTGACCTACACTCGGCCTTTGATTCAGTTTCTAGACCCCGACTGATGGATGAATTGTTAGAGGCTGGGTGTCCGTCAACTTTCAGTGACATCATTTTCACATTACACTCAAATACCTCAATCCAGGTACAATTGAACTTTGAGGGGCTTCTATCATCGGATGTCCTTACTTATCGGGGGCTAAAGCAAGGGTGCATACTCGCCTCGGCGTTGTTCAATTTTTTCATTAATGATGTTAGACGTGCACTTGAGGAAGTACGTGCAGATGCACCGAAATTAAATAACATCGAGGTGAAAGCGTTATGGTACGCAGATGATTTAGTACTAATATCGAAAACTCCCATTGGCCTGCAAAATCTTTTAACAGCATTTTGTCAATATTTTCGAGTTAATGAGCTGGTAGTAAATTACAAGAAAACCCAAATCGTAGTCTACACTCCGAAAGGCAAGCGTAGTCATCGAATGATTTGGAAATAGAGCACATAAGTCTAGAGGTGTTTCCCAATTACACATATCTGGGTATCCAATTTGACGGATCGTCGAACACTCATTCTCAGTTAATGAAAATTGAAGTTAAAATTCTCGCAGCAATCCGCCAGACTCGTCTCATTATGCATACATTTGGGAAATTCTCCATTAAACCTGCTCTGATCTTCTGGATACAGAATGTCATCCCTACCATCTTATATGGTTTAGAGACATACAGTGCAATTGATCCGGTATTCTTGTATGCTTTGGAAGCAAAATTTTGGCATGCTATTCTAAATCTGCCACAATGCTTTCCAGGCCCGATCATTCGACATGAAGTGGGTTTGACCTCACTTTTGGCAATGTATAACTGGCACTTATGCAGTTTGTTCAGAAAATGTCTATTATCTGTTCTTGATAAATCAACTTTAGCTACAGTTGCCAGTTACCTGATGTCATCCTCTAATCTGTTTCCGAAAACATGGTCTAAAAACATCCTTACCATACTACTAAATGCAGACATTCCTATTGAAACCCTTGTCACCGATCCGGATAGAGCTAAGAAAAAACTTTACATGATGGATTGGATTGACACTAGAGATCTGTGTTTGAAGTATAAAGATTTTGATCCTTCTGTTTTTTCGGCAAAGCGTTATAGAGACATACAGCCTCATTACGACCCTGGCGGTAAGTTACCGCCTGGGTCGTACCCTTACCACCATGGTGTAAACTACGTTTACACCATGGTGGATGGCGGATTTACCGCCCCATTCCAAGGTGAGTGGGGCGGTAAATCCCCATTTCCCATCTACCCTTCCCCATTCCCATTTTTGCCCCATAGGGCATAATGGGAGTGGGGAAGGCGCTAATTACGCCACCGTAAATTACGGTGGCGTAATTAGCACCATGGTCCCTTAGCGCCATGGATTTTAACGCCTGCAAAAAGCAGGCGTTAAACTCACCATGGCGCAAAGGGACCTCGGAATCAGGCGTTAAGGGTCGGTGCCGTTTACGGCGCCGTTAACCCCTTAACGCCTGACTCGTAATGAGGCCCATGGCCTTCTACTTATGCAAATCTCCTTCTCCTGCCGTTAGGAATGCTTTGTTGCGTATGCGTTTTAATTTATGTCCTACCCGTGAAATTCAAGCCCGTAGGAAAGAAATCCTGCGGGAATCTTCAGGATGCCGTTTTTGCAATAATGCAACAACTATTGAAACTTTGGAGCATGTTATTGTGGACTGTCCTGAACTTATGAACTTAAGACAAAGTCACTTTAGTAAACATTTGCCCTACTTTAGCCAGATGAGACATGAGCATAGATGGCTTGCTATTTCCACTACCAAATGTATGAGTATAAGACTGGCCACAAATAACTTTCTGCAAGCCTTAAATCTACTAAAATAGTTAGATTCCTAATGATATCTGTTATTTGGATCAGTGATTGTCATACTTGTTCATTGCCTTATCAATCGTTTAATAATGCAAAACCCTAATGTAACTATTAGCATTAGAATTGATGGTTTGACATTTGGTGTGATCTGTAGGGTGTTATGATTGCATGCTTTACAATTTACTGCGTTTTATATGTAAACCTTTTGATAAATTGTTGTCTTAAATTGAAAAAAGTTGATTAAATTCAACTAAATTCATTAAATAAAAAAATAAAAAAAAGTAAAATAAAACCACACTCTAAATATACTACACACAACCAATTCCTTTTGTTCAGGTCAATTCAAGGTAAGTACATTAGGATTTGACAGACCAGTGTTTCGAAAGAAAGACTTTACCGTGGGTTAATACGCGATCACTTTTTGACAATAAGGAAAGTTCGGTCTTATGAAAATAAAGCGTACCCGCGGGAAGAAATGCACCCGAAGTCAAACACACTTAGCACATAGAATTAAAACAAGGGAATAGTGGATAAAAATCATAGGCAATACTTTTGTCAAGGTAATAGAATCAGAGGACGTTTTCAAAGAGGCAGATAAAAGTCAATAGGCCTGTGCCAGAGTCAAATGGAGCAGGGGCTCTGTTGTCGAGGATCACACGGTTAGAATAGTTCAAGATTAAAGTTGCCAGGAGTACTGGATATTGTTAAAGGGAAGCAAAAGTTATAAGACGGAAGGAAGGAAGGACAAGCCTTCGGAAAGGAAAATGTTTCACCCCGATTCCTCAAGGTCGGAAGGAGAGAACGACCAAATGGACGCAGTACCTTATTCGGATGAAGAAAGCTGGTGCTACAGCAGTTGTTCCTGGTAGTTCCTGCAGGCTCACGGTTCCTGAAGCTTCAGTTGTGGGGACAAGAAGGAAGACGTCTGGTGCAATCTGCACTACCCAGGGATGAGGCCAGCAGCAGTGAAGCAACAATGAATAAAAGGTGCGCTCCGTAAAAACAGGAGAGGGCTCTTCTGATAGCTATCTGGACCACTACAGCTCAGTGCAGCGATTTCGACCCAGAAGAGGATACTCTGACTGTAGAACGTGAGATGGTTGATCCCACCAGGCTCAAGGGAAGAAGACTGCGGACTGGATCTTCTCTGTCTTTGAAGGGTAGATAGCTCAGGAATGCAGCAGGGCTTCACCTGGATCCAGGAGTTGCAGCAGCCGTCTTCTTCTCCACTTCTCTTCGGTTCTTGTAGTTCCAGTAGCGACTCTGACTTCCAGCCCAAGAGTCCTGTCTTTCATGCCAAAATCCCCCATTCACACAGCCTGGCTGTCAATCACACAGCAGGGGGGTTGTCCAGCCCGGACAACCACCTCAGCCAATCGACACAAAGTGTGACTTGGGCCTCCAAGGAGACCCTGTGCAGGTGGTTACTAAATCCCTCCCTCACATTCAGCCCACCTAGACACCCAGACGCCAAAGGAGGGCTTCTTTGCAGAAGCCCGCCAAAGGACGGCGAACAAGGAAACCAAACCTGGTTTGGCGCAAAAAGCAAACAACAAGAAAGATCTTCCCAATACGAAATGGCGAAAAACCACGCTAGGACCCACGATAAAAATGATATGGAGTAGTGGGTTTTATGTTCACGTCTGTCACCACAGCCAGAACACTAACACGGGAATCCGTGTAAAAATGATAGTTACCACTGCCACCTGCCATGTCGAGTCGGGAAGGGGGACACAAAGTGCCCCTTGAGTTAGAGAAGGGCAGGGGAAAGATATTCCCCTCCAGTACTCCATTGTAAGATGGATTGTACTGGATCTGTATTTTGAAAGGACTAGTAAAGCCAATGGTGACTTTGCATGTTTCTGGGGGACAGTAGTCATCCCCAGAAATGGAGTTCACAAGGGAAGTCTAAAATACACCCCTGTGTCACTGCACTAAAGGTGCTGTGTGACTGTTAAGATGGATTTCTGAACTCTGACCTGGAGGGGCAGATGTTCAGAAGGCCAACCTAGTTTCTTGGAACAGGGTAACATCTGGACAAGCCAGACCAATCAGGATAGCATCAGGATAGCTATGGCAGGCGGTCAAGACTAAGGGCCTCATTACATAGATGGCGGTAAGGATTTACCGGTAACGGTAAAATACCGGTACTGGTAAATCCTTACCGCCTTACTACGAGGTCCCTTTGCGGTTTGGGGGATTTAACGCCTTCTTTTTGCAGGCGTTAAAAACCAACCCGCAAAGGGACCCAGGGAGCTAATTACGGTATCGCAATTTGCGGTACCGGAATTAGCGCCTTCCCCATTCCCATTGAGCCCTATGGGGCAAAAATGGGAATGGGGAAGGGCAATGGTGGAAGCGGGAATTACCGCCCCGCCAACCTTGGAATGAGGCGGTAATTCCCCTTTCCGCCAAGGCAGTGCCAGTAATTTACTGGCATGAACCATGGCGCTAATAGCGCCATGGTTCTCCGCCATCCGTGTAATGAGGACCCATGTCTCAAGAGGGGTGAGGGTGACTGAAAGACCTCAATGAGCACACAAAGCAAGGACACTTACAAATTACTCCAGACAGGTGTTATATTAAAAATATAGACACATTTATTACAAGGCCTTTGTAATATCGACCATAGCAAAGAATCACAATAATACTAAAATAAACCAACACATCACAATCAATACAATATATATACAAGACCAGAGGGGTCTAATGGATTAAAAGGCATGAGATGTGTAGACCACCTAGATGAGGAGGAAAACAGGCAGTTCAAGTAATCTTTAGACCCAGTTCCACATCAAGAATACACCTAACTAAGAGGCAGTCGAAGCCCTACGAAGAGAGGAGCCTTATGCTCAATAGTACATGCACGCGCTTGTGCCAATGGACAAAATAGGGTCTCTTCAAGGGTCTCTAGCAGCTCAGGAAGGTGGATTAGGTCGATGAAGAACAAGTTCCCACTCTTCAAGCAGGACCTCCACTTGCGGGCAGAGGCAGGTTGAGAGTGCGGGATGGAGACTCTATTTTGCAATGCAGTGGAAAGGGGCCCTCGGGGGCCACTTCGTGCATAAAAATGGGCTCCTGCGCTAGGGGCCACCAGTTTTGGTATGGACTACTCACCGGTCCGCGACGCAGACAGACCCAGACTTTGCCAGTACAGTCCGCTTCGCTGGCAGGTTCGAATGCGACAAGCAGGACATCTCGACACTGTGTAGTTTCTGCGGTATGCAGGCTTCAGGGTCAAGGGGGTCACAAGGGCAGCAAACTTGCACCGGTGGTTGCCATAGCAGGTCAACACGATAACCGCGTTTTACTCCGGTCCGGGCGCACTCATCTCACTTCAGACCTGGGAATGCCAAGTGTATGAAATTCGGTGTGAGTGCGCCGTGGACACTGAGCAAGCAGTATACCCAGTTTCGAGGGCTTCCTTGAAACTGCGGCGGTGACAGAGCAAACGTCCTGCGTAAGCTGGTCAGCCGAGTGGTTGGCCCAAGGACACTTCTGAAGAGGGAAAATGGAGACCAAATCCATGCCCCCGCACCCCAAGCGCCCCAGCGCACCCATGGGTGACAAATATGCTGAAACACACCCACTTCACCAATAGTGCAACTTCTATGCTACATTAGAATCAATGCTGCAATATCAGAATCTACAAACACAAAAATCCCTGTTTAAAGGCTTGCAAATGCCTATATGAACTAACATGGTCTAAATGCACAGTGTAAAGCTATGTTTCAGGAAAATTACAGCTAAGTTCATTTCACTCACTGAACACTGAACACTGGCTGCGGGAGCCTTATCAACATTCCTCGCAAAACAAGTCCGACCTGCCAAGGCCGCAAGTTCAAGATAAAATTGCTTTCTGCAGACAGACATTTTTTTTATCCACAAATGCGAGTAAATCACGGCAACCCAGTGTGCTTTTTTTTCTTTCTGGGAAAGAAAGACATTTTCTCAAGGACACGCACAACATTGAAACATAACTTGTAACAAGCCAGAGCCCAGGTGCGAACTGCTTGTTCAGCTAAAAGTTATGGGAACAAAGTCACATTGCAACAAGATTAGAATTAGGTAATGGGGGCTGGCACAGCTAAATCAACCCACTGACGCAGGAGGTTAATATCCAATTATCAGGCTCTCTATAAGGGCTACATATGTAACCCACCACTCTGCAGCCAATAACAGGAGGAGATAGGTTTCTGGGAGCTGATCCAATTCTGTGAGGTCAGCCTGCAGTGTGATTATAAAACTTACTTGCAAGACAGCCCCGGGGGAGACGGCGCCTGAATTCGCGGTGTGCACAATGCTTTGTGTGTTTTTTTGCCTAGAAATAAATGCAGTTTGAAAACATGCTGCTGCCTGCTTGGCACTCTGTTGCATTTCTGGGGGCCATATGGGAGGTGTTGGGGCCTCCCATAGCTGGTGAGGGTATGGCTGCTGGCCCCCCACTGCCCTGGGGGTGGGGGGGGATCCAGCTTCTCCCCGACACTTCCGAAGAGGCTTACTTGCAGGGTTTGATGAAGGTGCAAGAATAGTTGGTCCCACTATTCTAATGGGTCGAAGCGCCTTCTCAGACCTTCTAGGACAATCAGATGCAGAGGGGTCTCGCAGGACGACAGCGGGCTCAGGGTGCCAAACCTTCCAGCGGGTCACCAGCGGTTCCTCGACTCGGCTTCTTGTTGCAGGATACTTGGCTCCTTATCCTTTGTTCGTGTGAAGTCAGGAGATCGACATGGTAGTGGTGTTATTGGCTTCCTCTTATCCAAAGTTCCCTTCGCGCCAAAACGGAGAGGACCCAATGGGAGATCTTCTCACAAACACTCACTCCATATGTGGACCAATCACGGACCACGGTGGTCCCAGGCATTCAGGACACTCCAGGTGTCCCAGGAGGATAGCTCAGCAGCAGCGTGCTCGACTTGGAAACAAGACGACACGGAGCAACACAGGTTCGATCCCTGGGTCCGCGCTTAGAAACCTCTGGGTATTAAGCGCGTTATACATAACTTATCATATCATATCACTCCAGACTCTCTGGCACCCAGGATGTGTATTGGAAGCAAACATCCCAGCCCCCAACCTGGAGGCACACACACAAGGCATGCAGAAGCCTGTGAAAGCTTTGGATTTTGCAGGAAAGTACATGTCCAAATAAGGACTGACCCGGGTCACCCACCCCTGGGGAGGGTGAAGGGGCAAGTTGGCCAAAGGACAGGACAAAGAACCTCGTGGCATGGCCATTTTGGAGCCAGGCCACCTATTCGTGCCAAACGCGGTAAGTGCAGATAACATGGCAAGAAAGGGTTCAAAACATAAGATAAACGATAGCTGCCACCAGTCCTGTCCGTGACACATCTGCACAGTTCATAAAAAGTCCAGCACAAGTTTCTAGTGCCTTTGGAATGACTGGAGACCCAAGGGTATGGTAAAGTAAGTTACCTTTCACTCTTGTTACATGTTGCACAAAAGCTTGCAACATGAGGAAAGGACTAAGGGAAACAAAGTCTCCCAGTACTGACTGTTTTAAGGGCATGTCAGTTTCCCCATAAGAAGTGAGCGAAAGCCCAGAGTATTGCGGCTGAGGGCAGCGCTTCTCTGGCAAAGGTTAGATCAGGGTGTAGAACAGCAGCAAAAAGTTTGGGTGTTGACACATGGAGGGAAAATTGCATTTGAATAAAACGATGATTCCTAGGGAGTTGGTGACACTCCATAGCCCATGAGCACAAAAAGTACAATATACACAAAAAATACGCTGTAAGAGTGGGAAAAAGGCTCACAATCTTACCAGGTGGAAAACATAAACCCCAGAAATCCAGCAAAGCTACTGAGGAACTCACTAGGTAAGGGAAATTAGCCATAAATGAGAATTCTACCTAACACTCACCCCCCCTCCCCAGACTAAGGGACAGGAGGATTTAATCCACTCCTGGAAGGATCTCTAACCTCTAGTCGGTTAAAAACATCCTCTAGAGATCATCAGCATTTTGGTGGTGACTTCCTGCTCTGTGCTCAATGGTAAAATCAAACCCTTGCAGGCAGATTGACCATTTTAGTAGTTTAGGGTTTTCCCCTTTCATTTGCATCAGCCATCTCAAGGGTTGGTGGTCAGTCTGAATAATGAAAGTAGATCCATACAACTATGGTCTAAACGTCTTCAGTGACCACACAATAGCAAAACATTTACGTTCTATTGTTGCCCTCCTTGTCTCAGGATCCTTTAACTTCATGCTGATGAAACAAATGGGATGTTCCTACCTTTCTCATCCAGTTGACTAAGGACTGCACCTATACCTGTATTTGAAGCATCCGTTTGCAGAATGAAGGGTTGGTGGTAGTAAGGAGCTTTTAGGACTGGAGCTTGACAAAGGGCTTTCTTCAGGCCTTCAAAGGCTTGGGTGTACTCCTCATTCCATCTGACCTTTTTAGGAAATTTGGGAAGGGAATAACGTTCAGGGGAGAAGCTATGGTCCCATAGTTCTGTATGAAGTTCCTGTAGTACCCAGTGAGACCCAGGAAGGTTCTCACTTGGGTTTCAGTAGTAGGGGTGGCCCATTCTTTTACAGCCTGTACTTTGCTAGGCAATGGCCTTATTCAACCTCCTCCTACCTCATGTCCAAGGTAGACCACTTGACTCTGACCAATTTGACATTTACTTGCCTTTATGGTTTGATGGGCCTGCTCAAGAGACTGCAAAACATACCTAGGTGATCAATATGTTCTTTCCATGTAGGGCTGAACACTGCAATGTCATCCAAGTATGAACTCCTCCATCCCATTCAGAACTTGATTGACCATCCTCTGAAATGTAGCAGATGCATTCTTTAGTCCAAAAGACATTACCATAAACTGGTAGAGGCCTTCTGGGGTGGAGAATGCAGTTTTCTCCTTGTCATGGTCTGTCAGAGCTATTTGCCAATAACCTGAGGTTAGGTCAAATGTGCTGAAGTACTTGGCTGCACCAGGTTATAACCAGCTCATCTGTCCTAGGTAAAGGATGGGCATCAGTCTTTGTGGCTGCATTTAGAGCTCTATAGTCCACACAGAATCTCAACTCTTTGGATCCTGCCTTTGGTACAAGCACAACTGGACTAGACCATGGACTAGTAGAGGGCCCTATAACCCCGAGATCAAGCATCTTGTTGACCTCATTCCTTATATTGGTTCTTACATTGTCTGAAATTCTGTACCCCCTGCTTTTCACAGGCAAACTGTCACCAGTGAGGATATCATGCTGGCCCCAATGGGTCAAGCCTGTTTAACGTGAAATAAGGGGGGCAAACTGATTCAACAGTAACTTGCACTTATCCTGTTGGTCAGATGTTAGACTGTGGGAGAGCTTAACTCCTTCCACTTTCTAATCTAAAGGTAAGCCTCTGAGGCGGTCAGGCAGAGGTTCATTTTCTTCCTCCTCCTGAGCTGAAGCTAGAAGCAAAGCTCCTTTTTCAGGTCTAGAGACATAAGCCTTTAAACAGTTGGTGTGAAAGACTCTGGGAGCCTCCTTAGGATTGCCTAAGTCCACCAGATACTTCACCTCTCCAAGTTTACCCACAACTTTGAAGGGTCCTATCCATTTGTCCTGCAAGGCCCTCTCTTGAGTAAACAAAACCATGTTAGCCTTCTGGTCATGCCAATGTTTGACCAGAGCTTGACCAGCCTTCAAGTTATCACTTGCCTCTGCCATCATGTGTGACATTCTCCTCCGGAGACCTATCACATAGTCAGTTACTCTGACTGGCTTGGGGGAAGGAGCACTCTCCAATCCGCCCTTAATCAGGGCCAATGGACCTCTGACTGGATGGCCATAGAGAAGCTCAAGGGGACTGTAACCTACTCCCTCCTGAGGGACTTCTCTATATGCAAAGAGGAGGCATGGCAGTCGAAGGTCTCACTTTATTTTAAGGGGTTCTTCTAAAGCACCTATCATGCTCTTCATAGTTCTATTAAACCTCTCCACCAACCATTGGTTTGTGGATGGTAGGCAGTAGATAACTTGTAAGTGACTCCACAGTTTTTCCACATGGCTTGCATGTAATGGGACATAAAATGTTATCCGCTGTCAGATATCACTTCCTTAGGAAAACCTACTGGGGTAAAAATACCAAGTAGGGCCTTAGCCACAGCCTGAGCCGTAACAGTTCTCATAGGTATTGCTTCAGGATACCTAGTAGCATGGTCTACTACCACCAGGATGAACATGTTACCTGAAGATGTGGGAGGATCAAGAGGATCAACAATGTCATCCCTACCCTCTCAAAAGGAACTCCTACCACTGGGAGAGGCACCAAAGGTGCCACATTCTTGGCTCCTCTCTTGCCGGAGGTTTCGCAAGTGAGACCGCTCCTACATAATTTGTCTACTTCTGAACCCATCCTAGGCCAGTAGAAGTAAAGTGAGAGCCTTTCCTTGGTCTTCTTAAAACTTAAGTGACCAGCCAAAGGTATCTCATGTGCTAACTGTAGGAACTGGAGTCAGTTCACTAGAGGTACTACAAGTCTTTTGCAGTCTCCAGGGGTTGACTCAGTCGGCTCACTGTAGAAGAGGCCATCTTCCCAGTGTAACCTATACTTCCCAGGCTCTTTCCCATCGAGCTGAGAAGCTGCCTGTACACGAAGACCTTCACGAGTAGGCCACTCTCTTTGTCCTCTGCTAAAGTCTGCCCTGTTGGGTCCCCCTTCAGCCAGTAAAGACTGCAGCTTAGGATGTTCAACAGGGTCAAGATCTCCAACCAGAGTAAAATCTTCTTCCAGATCTGATTCCTCAGTATCTGATTGAACCACACAGGGTTGGACCTCACACTCAGCCCCAGCTGGTGGAGGAGTCACAGATGTGACCTTGGACAGTCTCGCGTATGTCCTTGTGCGCACAGGGGTGCTTGCTGTTTTCTTGCTGGCAGACTTGGGTTTCCCCTTTGTCTCTTTTTGTCTTGCAATAGCAATAAGTAAGTCCTGTGAACTTGGGGTGATAGTTTCTTCTATCAAGTCCCCAGGAGAGCCTCTCAAGGTTCTCTCCCTTGCAGGCCTTGTGAGCTCCTGCTTCCTTTTACTGGGACGTATGGGGGTACTAGACACAACTCCAAGAGTGTTCAGGTCATTACCCAACAGAACTCTCCCAGGTACTTCACTCTGCACACTAACAGGTATTCTGACAGTCATGTCATTGCACTGGATGAGAGCTGGTAAGTGGGAAACCGTTTGCACAGGGCATCCAGCTAACTTGGTTAGGTATTTGGGTGCCTTAGCAACATCTTCTACCTTGAAAAAACATTCATCAACCACAGTTATGCTGGATCTAGTGTCTCTGATGGCAGGGGTCTCCTAACCATTCACAAGAACACTATCTGTATAATACTCTTTAGTAATATCTGGGATTGAGTTATAGACATCTAACATCTAAGTTCTGTTGTTTCCAAAGACCCAAGGACACTAAAGAAACACTAGCTGAGACACTCATGGGTTCATTGGCCATTAACTGAATGTTTCCACTGGCCATAGGTACTTCTTCCACCTGGGAGAAGGCTAAGGAGACATTGTGGACACCTGAAGGTTTACCATTACATCTGGGATTCCCTTTCACATGGTCAGTAGCTTCACAAACAAAACATTTACCAAATGTCCTATTGAATGAAGGCTTACTCTGACCTCCATGTGGTTTAGCACCAGATAGTACACTAGCCTGATTTGGTTTCCCTTGTGGCTTACCCTGGTTCTGTTTGGGGTCCTCTTTTGGATTGGAGTTATTAGAATTTTCCTTGTTATCTTTCGTTGGCTGCTTTCCCTCTTCCTTCTTCTGAGTTGCCCCAGAATCCTGGTGAGTAGCCCTGTTGGAAACCCACAAGTCAGCAGCCTTAGCTAACGTCTTAGGATCTATCTCCTTTGAATCAGCCAAATGCTGTCTAAGCTCAGGAGAGCAGGCATCATAAATTGACTCCAACATATCAAGATTCCTCAAAGCTTCATAAGTGTTCACTTTGTAAACCTTAACCCAACCATCTAAGTTTTTCAAACAGTCACACACCCAGGTAGCCCAAGGGGTATTATCATGGTTTTTGAGGGTCCTAAACCTCTTAAGGTACTGGGAAGGGGTTTTCCCAAATCTAAATATCTAAGCTAGCTTCACACATTCATAATCCTGCTTATCCACCTCCCCCAACTCCATTACAGCATCACTTGCAACAGGGGGGAGCCTAGAGAAAAGCCAAGGAATCAACTGATTCCCTGAGATCCCCTGAATCCCATGATTATATTCAAACATTGCTAACCAATCCAAAACATCAAGTTTAGTCTCATGTATACCAATCATTTCCTTTGGCATACGGGGTTTCTTAGGACTGGAAGACCTAGAAGATCCTGGGAGAGAAGCATTTTCTACAGACAATTTCTTCATCTCTAGACCACGAGCCATCTCCATTTCCCTGAGCCTTAACTCGTGATGATTCATGGCAGTTTGTGCCATACGTTTCACTTCCATCTCAAGGCTCATTTTCACAAGTGCAATAAATTCAGGAGTGTAGGACCTGATGGGGTCCTTGTGGACAGAGGTTGTGGTCTCTGGGCAGGGAGAGGAGTTATAGGGCCTTCTGACATAGATGCATCTACTTCTTCTAGCCCAACGCTCTCAGAATCAGAAACATCATTATCCACATTTGCTGGAGGGTTAGGCCCTTCTCACCCACTCTCCAGACATTGTTTTCCCAATAATTTAGCAACCAGTTCTGATTGTTTTCCTTTACCAGAGAGGCTCTGTTCCCTACACATGGTTCTTAAAACCTCAGCAATGTAGTTTAGGAGGCTCTCCTCACTGTAGTTTTCCATATTTGACATTATTTTTCAGTTAATAGATTTTTGTGGTGTTTAGCCTTGTGGTTAGTTGACCTAAGGTAATAGCAGCACTCCAAGTGTAATCACTATATTTAAAAATCCCACCGCTGTACACCAGTGTTAGGCAGAATCCTATGCAGTACCCTTAGGGAACACTACATACAATTAAGACTACAAGTGATAGTACAATTTCACCTTTGGTACAAGCCTGTACTACACAATAGAGTGGTAGACTTATCTCAAGAGCAAATGAGCAGTAATAGGGATTACACAAAGGACTACAATTACTGTGACTCAAGCAAACACTGACACAAGGTTTCTGGTTAAAAAATATAAGTACATTTATTTTTAAACCATCTGTTCACAAAACACTTCACTTCTATTAAATAAAACAACACTCTAAATATACTAGACACAACCAATTCCACTTGTTCAGGTCAATTTAAGGTAAGTACATTAGGATTTGACAGACCGGTGTTTCGAAACAAAGACGTTACCGTGGGTTAATACTCGATCACTTTTTGACAGTAATGACAGTACAGTCTTATGAAAATAAAGCGTATCCGCGGGTAGAAATGCACCCGAAGTCAAACACACAGCACATAGAATTAAAACAAGGGAATAGTGGATAAAAATCATAGGCAATACTTTTGTCAAGGCAATAGAATCATAAGACATTTTCTAAGAGGCAGATAAAAGTAAATAGGTCTGTGTCAGAGTCAAATGGAGCAGGTGCTCTGTTGTCGAGGATCACATGGTTAGAATAGTTCAAGATTAAATTTGCCAGGAGTATTGGATATTGTCAAAGGGAAGCAAAAGTTATAAGAAGGAAGGAAGGAAGGAAGGAAGGAAGGAAGGAAGGAAGGAAGGAAGGAAGGAAGGAAGGAAGGAAGGAAGGAAGGAAGGAAGGAAGGAAGGAAGGAAGGAAGGCAGGAAGGAAGGAAGGAAGGAAGGAAGGAAGGAAGGAAGGAAGGAAGGACAAGCCTTCAGAAAGGAAAAGGGTTCACCCCGATTCCTCAAGGTCGGACGGAAAGAACGACCAAATGGACACAGTACCTTATTCGGCTGAAGAAAGCTGGTGCTACGGCACTTGTTCCTGGTAGTTCCTGCAGACTCAGGGTTCCTGAAGCTTCAGTCGTGGGGACAAGAAGAAAGATGTCTGGAGCGATCTGCACTACCCAGGGATGAGGCCAGCAACAGCAAAGCAACAATGAATAAAAGGTGCGCTCCTTAAAAACAGGAGAGGGTTCTTCTGATGGCTATCCGGACCACTACAGCTCAGTGCAGCGATTTCAACCCAGAAGAGGATTCTCTGACTGTAGAAGGTGAGCTGGTTGATCCCACTAGTTCTTGTAGTTCCAGTGGCGACTCTGACTTCCAGCACAAGAGTCCTGCCTTTTATGCCAAAATCCCCCATTCACACATCTTGGCTGTCAATCACACAGCAGGGGGGGTTGTCCAGCCCGGACAACCACCTCAGCCAATCGACACAAAGTGCGACTTGGGTCTCCAAGGAGACCCTGTGCAGGCGGTTACTAAACACCTCCCTCACATTCAGCCCACCCAGACACCCAGACACCAGAGGAGGGCTTCTTTGCAGAAGCCCACCAAAGGACGGCGAACAAGGAAACCAAACCTGGTTTGGCGCGAAAAGCAAACAAGCAAGACCTTTCCAACACAAAATGGCGAAAAACCACACTAGGACCCACGATAAAAACAATATGGGGTAGCGGGTTTTATGTTCACGTCTGTCACCACAGCCAGAACACTAACACAGGAATCCGTGTAAAAATGATAGTTACCACTGCCACCAGCCATGTCGAGTCGGGAAGGGGGACACAAAGTGCCCCTTGAGTTACAGAAGGGCAGGGGAAAGATATTCCTCTCCAGTACTCCATTGTAAGATGGCTTGTACTGGATCTGTATTTTAAAAGGACTAGTAGAACCAATGGTGACTTTGCATGTTTCTGGGGGACAGTAGTCATCCCCAGAAATGGAGTTCAGAAGGGAAATCTAAAAGACATCCCTGTGTCACTGCACTTAAAGTACTCCTCACTGATGAGACCCAACAAGGCAGAAACATGTTTAGGGATGCTTGTGGTCTCGTGCAGAAGGGATGTGACCTAGCAGTTTGGGCTGGACTGCCCCTTTTGGGGTGGGACCACGCCTGATTTGCATATGGTCTTTCCCCTTCTGTAATGGCTTGGCAGGTGAAGAACGATGGTCTGGAGGGTTGCCCAGAGCAATGCCAGAGGTTAAGATGTATTCTAAACCTTCCAGCCATCACCTCTTTGTTTTTGCTCTGGGGACAGTAGTCATCCCCAGAAATTGAGTTCAAAAGGGTAGTCTAAAAGACATCCCTGTGTCACTACACTAAAGGTGCTGTGTGACATACAAGTAAAAAGATGATGCCTAGGGAGTTGGTGACACTCCATAGCCCATGAGCACAAAAAGTACAACATACACAAAAAATACACTGTAAGAATGGGAAAAAGGCTCACACTCTTACCAGGTGGAAAAAATAAACCCCAGAAATCCAGCAAAGCTGCTGAGGGACTCACTAGGTAAGGGAAATTATCGATAAATGAGAATTCTCCCTAACAGTTAGTGAAATAAAACAAAACTCCACATATGGTTTTCTTTTAAGATTGGTGTAATCTGGAGGTGCTTTTTTGGGATTTGTGTGACCAACGAAACATGAACAAGACAAAATATGAACTCCTTTATTAAATTATAGTTTTGGTCTTCCCCACTACGTAATATTAGAGTGCTATCCTGCTAGCCCTCCCACCATCCCTGAATGGCCTCCCTCCATAACTGTGATTGGCTGGAGTCATACTCTTCATACGCCCTTCCAGGGCAGCCGCACTGCCCGCTGCAGTCCCCTGCGGGGAAGGACCACGGGGCAAAGGACTTCTCCTACAGAAGCAGCTTCAGACCGTGTTGGCCTGTGTTAGCCTGTGAGACCTGCAGCCATCAATCAGCAGCCACTGACAAGGTAAGTGACATTCGGGCATGGGGTGCACTGCTCCCCACTAAACTGACCAACCCAAACTTCTCTAATTCTACCTTGATTTTGTTACTTAGCCATATCTCTCATCTAGCCTGATTGTGTTAGTTAGCCATATCTCGCACCCAGCCTGATTGTCTTAGGTACACATATCTCGCATCTAGCTGGATTGTGTTAGTTACCCATAACTCACATTAACATGGATTGCCTTGATAAACCATATGTTGTAAGTGTTACTTCATTTACTGCGGTACCACAGTTTAGGCCACTCTCCCTCTATCCAGATGTCCCAAATCCAGGTGTTACTGAATCTACTATTTCACATTTACTGATGTACCCCCATTTTAGGCCATTCTCCCTCTATCCAGGTGTCCCATATCCAGGTGCCACTCCATTTACTGTTGTGCTCTCATTTTAGACCTGTCTTCTTCTATCCAGGTGCCCCAAACCTAAGTGTTACTGCATTTACTGTTGTACATTTACTGTTGTGCCCCCATTTTAGGCCTTTTCTCCATCTATCCAGGTGTCCCAAATCCGGGTGTTACTGCATCTAATGTTGCACATGTACTGTTGTACCCCCATTTTAGGCCATTCTCCCTCTATCCAGGTGTCCCAAATCCAGGTGTCACTGCATTTACTGTTGTGCCCCCACTGTAGGCCTTTCTCCATCCATCCACGTGTCTCGAATCCAGGTGTCATTGCACTTACCATGGTACACTCTCTGTTGTGCTCCCATTTGAGGCCATTCTACCTTTATCCAGGTGTCCCAAATCCAGATGTTACTGCATCTACTTTTGCACATTTACTGTTGTGCCCCCACTTCAGACCTTTCCTCCTCTATCCAGGTGACCCACATCGAGGTGTCACTGCATTTACCATAGTACACTCACCGTTGTGCCATCCTTTTCGGACAGTCTCCCTCTATCCAAGTGTCCCAAATCTAAGTGTTACTGCATTTTCTGTTGTGCCCCCATTCTCAACCTTTTCTCCCTCTATCAATGTGTCACAAATGTAGGTGTTGCTGCATATACTGTTGCACATTTACTCTTGTACCCCCACTTTAGGCCTTTCCCCCTCTATCCAGGTGACCCACATCCAGGTGTCACTGCATTTACTGTTGCACATTTACTGTTGTGCCCCCATTATAGGCCTTTTCTCCCTCTATCCATGTGTCCCAAATCCGGGTGTTACAGCATCTACTGTTTTACTCCCATTTTAGGCCATTCTCCCTCTATCCAGGTGTCTCGAATCCAGGTGTTACTGTACTTACCATGGGGCAATCTCTGTTGTGCTCCCATTTAAGGCCATTCACCCTCTATCCAGGTATGCAAAATCTTGATATAACTGTATTTACTGCGGTACCCCATCTTTGGCCTGTTATCCCTCTATACAGGCATCCCAGGTCTAGGATTTACTGGATTTACTGTAGTGCACCTACTGTTCTAACCTAATTTTAGGCAGTTGTCCATCTAGTCAGGTTTCCCTAATCTAGGTGTGACTGCATTTACTGGTGTGCCCCCATTACCAACCATTCACCCTAACCAGGTGTCCCAAACCCATATGTTACTACATCTGCTGCTCTGCCCCATTTTAGGTCCAGGTATCCAAGATCTGAGGGTTAATGCATTGCCATTGCACACCCATTGTAGACCCTTCCCCTAACCAGGTGTCCCAAATCTAGGTCTTACTAGATCCAAGATAACCACACTACAGTCTGCCATATCTAGCATCTAGGCGGAGTGTGTTTGTGAGCTATACCTGAAACTGATGCTGTGTCCTTGCTGTGAGCTTCCCTCGCACTAGCCAGGCATCCAAAATCTAGGTGCTACCACATTCTCTGTTGCATCCTCAGTCAGGGTCTCTAAGTACTGCTGCTGTGCCCCGATTGTCGGAAACAACTGACACTAGGGGTCAGTGCAGCTTGACAATTGTTGAGTTGCGTGCTGCTGCGTAGTGCGTGAGATGTCCTTTCCTCCAATCTGCAAGGCAAAGTGCATTGAGCTCTGAACCTGAAAAGAAATTAAACTTTGTACACCCTGCCCTTGGGGGCGAGGAGCTGCTGTGATCTCCGTGCCTTGCCTTATCTGTCCAGCGGAAGCCTCAGAAGTGGCAGAAGTGAGGCCCCCATGCAAAAAAAAGAAAAAATCTAGGTTCTAAGTTGTGAAAACCTGTCTGCCTGCCTGCAAATGTTGCTGTTGGTACTTCTGGTGTTGCTGGAGAGAGGCAAGGGCCATACGGGTTGTGCTTTACCTTTTCTCTCCAGCCATCTCTGGTGATTTTTCCTCTTCGAGGGGGGGAGTCACTGGGAAGGTGCTAGCAGAGCTTCATTTTCATATCACTATGTTTCATGTGAAGTTAGCATAATGACTAATACAAGTACTGCTAGTTGAGTATCTAAGAAAATCCCACAACCATGCAGGAGCCAAAGATGCTCTGGGTGTGCCAAGAGCGGCCTTACTCAGAAATGCAAATGTAATGAGCTCTCAAAGCAGTCCATAATTAAGTGGGCTTTGACGAGTAAGTCGCGGCAGACCTGGAGCAAGTCAGCTCAATCACCTCAGCCCTCGGAGGGACTTCAAGCTTAGCTGACCATAAGTACCCCAATAGGACCAGCACGAAGATCACACAATGAGTTGTCTCCTCTACCTAAAGCTTTGAACTTTATAAACAATTGTTCTTCCCACCCTACCAGACTTGTTTCTGCTTTCTCTGATTTTGGGAGGTGAAGGAGGTAAAGAGGGGGAAGTTTGACAGTAAGTAGAAGAGCATATGGAGCATGACTGTGATGATTTGAGTATACTGTGCAGCATCTGCAGATGCTCAAACTTTTCAAGAGCTTCTGTCCCCCTAACATCTTCATCTCCTCCACCACTTTCCTCCAAAAGAGTCAGTCTTGAAGCACTTGAAGCATCTATTTATCATCACTATGAGAACTGTGTGCGTAGACAGTCCTGTGCCTCCTTGATTAATGTAGGCAAAAGCACTGCGGCTCATAATAGTCCAACAATTTGGCACAAGGATATAGCTTCGGACTGCACAGCTAATCCAACAACTTTTCCCACCACTGTGGCTCTTGTTTGCCCCCCTTATCCTACCTTTGCATCTTGCCCATTGGAGTCATCTTTCCCTTCTATCCCTGCTAGTCCCAATATTATAGTGGATCAATTCTCTTTGCCCGCAGCTACTCATAATACTAGTCATGCAGGTTATGCTTTATTGGGTAATAGCAAGACATGAGGAACGAAGGTTTGGAGCACCAAGACCCATCTATGGATAACTCAGAGTTCCATTCTATGAAGCCTACATTAGATGAGCACAATGAACTGCTAGACCATTCGAATCCTAGTGGCCCAGAAAGAATCCTGCATAATCCTAGCTTCTTAGTAGACTGGGTGAATCGCTTAATGAAAGTCTATACCAAAATGAATCTCTCTCTACGACATTTGGCTGAACAGAGAGAAAAAGATGCAATTTATATGGACAAATGTCTGGATATAATTTCTACAGTGACTATCATGATGGAGTTTTATTTTTTTTTAAGCAATCTGCTTCGAAGCCCCACGCTGCACCCTCATGCAAGTGAAGCACTAATCAAGAGGCCGTTTGACTCTTGATCTAAGGTCTGGACACCCCCATGGACATAAAACCTAAAAGCCACCGGCTTATGTCAAGGCTGATTTTGTGGTGCTCCCCGCTGCTCCACTCGCCTGATCTTGCACACATTAGGCTCTGGTCAAAGCACGAGTGGAAGGGATGAGGCACCCCCAGAGTTTTTCGACTTCAGACACAGAACACTGGTGCTGATCCTCTGAAGGGTTGGAGGGAAAAATAATATAATTCTCTATTTTAAAGGATTGACACATTGAAACAAAAATGTGTATAAGAGAATGCTGATTAGAGCCTTGTCTGAAGTTTTAGAGATTCATGATTTCTCTTTTAAGTTATTTCCCTCTGTAAGAATCGTATCAGATTGTAGGTATTGGAAAGGCTGCAATATCTGGTTTTCTTTTACAAATACTGAATTTTCGATCCTGTATTTTAAATTGTTGTGAAGGGCTGGCAACTAAAGGTATTGAAGTCTATAAGGGTTTATGTACCTCAGTATGCCACCTCCACGATTCTTGGTACATTAACAGTATTTATTTTTTAAACCTCTGGCAATGCTATTTATACAAGGGCTGCTTCACTTGTTCCAGCAAACCTCTCCTTTGTGAAGAGTCTTATTATTGATTTGAGTAGTCAAGAATTGGAACACAGACTAGCACGCCCACCCCTGCTAAAGATGACCATCTCAAATCAGGCAACAGAGAGAGTATACAGTTTTGCACAACAGCCGACGCAGAGGGAGAAGTCTAATTGGTGGTATTCCAGCCCTTACCCATATATTTAAGGGTGGAGAGAACTATACAGAGCCCAAGGTTAATCTAAACAGTAGTAGTAAAAAGGGCACCAATAAGGGGACAGCCCATGATGGTCATCCATTACCTGCAGTACGTCTGCCGAGCTAGAATGTGGCAGAGGTGGATAATGAAATAGAGGACCCAGATTGGCCAGGCTGGCTAATAACATTTGATATACTATGCCTCCAAGAGTCTTGGCTAATTGAAGATACTTTATTAGCAAAGAACCTCCAGGATTACTGGGTAATAATCTCCCCATCCTTGCGGGAGGACATTGGCCGGCCACGTAAGGGTCTTCTTGCCACTCTGATACGCCACTCAGGGAACTGGAATCCTGTACATATCCCTTCATCATCAGAACAATTTCTTCTTGTTTCCATCACACAGGGGGGGGAGTAGTGGGGTCACCAGACTTCTTATTGGGAATATATGTTTGCACCCGAAGGAGGTATTAAAAAACATCTTATCCCCTAATGGGTGGCTGGTGGACCGTCTATTATACGAAGGTGACTCTAGTACAATTATTCTGGGTGATCTTAATGCCAGATTGTCAAACTTGGGGGTACCTGTGAACAGGCTCCTCCTTGAAGCTGCTTGTGGGATCCCCAAGTGAAATAAAAAGTTGGTCTCTGATGACTCACAAGGTGTTTAACGGGATGTATTTTTTTATGTTACTACAGTTGTCGAATTAAACGGATGGTCACTGGGTGATGTACCCCCAAAATTCACTTACACCGGGTCGGGAAGTCATTCTCGAATTGACTATTGTCTAGTTGACTGCTACTCCTTTTGGCGAGTGAGAAGGTTTAAGGTTTGTCCACGCCCGCAGAGCAACCATGATCCACTAGTTATTGGCTGAATGAAGATGCCCTTATGTGATGGACTAATACCAGCCGCCAGCCGTGATAATCCGGCTACGACTTATCATTCGAGAATATTATCTAAAGGGAGTCTGGCTGAAATATTGGACTGCCCACGACCCATAAGGGACACATTTTTGGCGCAGTCTTCGGCAGTTGATCCCGCTGCCTCTGTAAAGGCTGGCGAGAAATTGATGACTTTTGCTGGACTCTGCAAGGGTCCGGCTCCTTTAGTGCCAGGGAATGGCTTAAGGGGGCGTGCAGGGGACCGCTTCGACACCTAGTGGTTCGATACAGAATGTAGTAGGGCCAAGTTTGTATTATGGCATAATGCCAGATTTAATAAAATCTCAGCGGTGCTAGGCAAGTGGCAAAGACAGATTATAAGAAACTTCTGGGCCTAAAGAAAAAATTGTTCTACGAGTCCCAGTGGTAAAAACGTAAAGCTGCGATACGTGATAGAGATGAAAGGTTTTTGGAATTTGGTGGCGTGTGGTTTTCGAGAAGGTGCTTATGAGGTCTATTATGTTTTACAAGGATGAAACACTCATGCTATTACCTAATGCTGATATGGATTTTGCTTTCTCACTGGATGAGGTGGAGAAAGCGAGTATGGGTATTAAAGCATGTAAGGCATCGGGCTCGGATAACATCAGACCTGAAATGTATAGATGGTTCCCTGAATGGTGGCTTCCAATGCTGTTACAACTTTTCAATGTGATTGCTGATTTGAGGACGGTCGCTCACTTTTGGTCTCCGAGTATAATTAAACCAATCTATTAAAAGGCTTGAGGCTGGATCCTCACTGCTATCACCCTATTTCATTATTAGATAGTAGCTCAAAAATCTATACTAATTGTCTCCTGACAAGGCTTGAGTCATGGGCTGAGGAAAATAAGATAATTCCCATCTAACAGGCTGGATTCAGGAAGGGCTTCTCAACAACAGACCATTTCTTTGTACTCTCTACACTCCTAGATAAATATGTAAGGATAAGAAGTGGCACAGTGTATTCAGGCTTTTTAGATCTAGCCAAGGCCTTTGATTCCATTGAACAGCCTTTACTATAGGCCAAACTCAAGAGATTGGGTGTTCCATCTGCATTACTCCATTTGATTTTTCATTTATACTCGGACACTAGGGCCTCTGTCAGAAGCTATTCCAGAAGTTTCCTGCAAATAAAGGATGGCATCAGGGCTGCCAGCTTGCCCAGCTTTTATTTATTATCTTTTTATCTGATTTTTCACCACCCTCATGTTTGATGGGCTCTTTAACACCAAGTTTTAATGGTGTGCTATACCCTTCGCTTCTATTTGCACATGATGCAGTGGTCTGCACAACTAGCAATGGTGGAAAACCGCATAAGGACTAGCCTGGTTGGACTCAGGCTTTTTTACCAAATATTTGGCGGATTTTGCTTTGATTAATGTATTGAGGCCCTTGAGAATATGATTTATTCAGTCATATTATATGGCAGTGAGGTGTGGGGTTGTGTGAACTGTACCTCCTTGGACCGTATACTTTGTATTTGTCTAAGAAAGCTTTTATGTTTGATGCCCAGTACTCGGCAGACTCTTCTTGCATTAGAGATTGGTGTTTCTAACATAGGCGGACAGGCTGAATTTAGGTTTTTACAATATTTCTGTATACTACATTCTGCTCCATTGCTGAATCCTTATCTCTTGAATGCAAGAGAACTAGAGACGGCATAGAGGTTTGCTATGTATACCTGGTACAAGAATTGCTCCATCCTGTGCCAAAAGTGGGAAATTGGTTTTGACGAGTTGAGGAGTTGAGGAGTGGTCTAATTACCAAACAACACCTATCCATGAAGGTTAAAAGGAAAAACTTTGGTCTTGCAACAAATAATATGGATAAGTTAAGCTTGCTGGGGCATCTGAGGAGGGAACGTCAGATCTACCATTAACATTTTCCTTTGAGTGCTATCCGTTCACCCACACAAAGACTTATCATTGAAATGATCCGACTGAATGTCTTGCCTCTTAGATGAAGTGGTTGTTTAACTCAAAACGCTGTACTTGTGGTTGCGGGACTGAGGAGGACTTAAATCACTTTTTTTATTTATTTGTCCAAAATTCTTGGACATGAGTGGTTGAAAAACCACTTTAAAGCTAATAACATCAGGCATGTATCAGATGCCATGAATTTAGTTTTGTCATGTGCAGATGCCTGTTTTATTAATGACCTTGGTAAGTATACTGTTGAAGCTTTTAAACGTTTGGCAAGGACAGTTTCTTTATTAATCATTGTGTATTGTAATTTATTTATTGTTAATGGTTAAAACCGAATAAAGTGTTATTCTCTCCAGCTTGGGCAAACGAAAATACCTAGTAGCTAAGGTACAGGTGCATTTTGAGTAATCAGTGTCCCCAACCGTTAGATCTGTGCCGATCGCGGGTTTCGCAATAACCCAACTCTCCCACCTAGCACAACGCCCCATAATCTAGCTTCTCGCTGCACAGTCGGCAGTGCCCCATCCCAAACCCCCTCCCCTGCTGCATGCGAAACACCAGACCGTTATCAACTCAACAGCTAGTGAACCGTACAAGCCGGCTCCATACAACATCAACCAAAGTAACCGGAAAATAAACATAGAGGGGAAAAAACACACCAGAGACAGAAAGGAAATACCTGCAAACAACCTAACCGTGAGGGTATACTACCCCTGGTACAACAACCACAACCAAAAGAACCCCAGAAAAACACCAAAACCAAACCAGAAACACAAAGAAAACCTTAGTAAACATCCAAAGAGCGAGGAACTACAATCCCTGGTTCAACAACCGCAATAACGCAGAATCGCTAAACTAGCAGATTCCAAAGGACCGCAACATGACATGACACAGAAGGGGATGATGCGTGAGAAAACTAGGAGAATGAATACATGAAATGGAGCTACACCATGGCACCCCACCAATAAAGACAGACAGGACAAAGGAACACACACCCACAAGCATTTCAGAAAAAAGAACAATCTCAAAGAGAAGGGAAACATCTTTATTCTTAACACTATACCTGTGAAAGTCCTCCAACCAGAAGAATTAACAACCACCAATGATGCTAGACACTCCAACAAGATCCCCTGACTATACCGGAAAATACCAGAAACACCCAGAAGGAACAGGAAGAAACACAATGCTCGCACTCCATATATCACAAAAACTCTAGGTCACCAACAACAACTGCAACAAGACACAGAAGAGGAACCGGAAGAAGTCAGGAACCCAATACTAAACCTACCAGATCTACTCAATGACGAAACAGACCCCACCACACATTCAGAGACCAACAAGAAAATCTGCCAACAAGACCACCATATGAAGAAACCTGGAACAAAACAAAGCCCTGTTATAAATACTAATCAATCAAATCACATCTAATCAATGCAAAATCAATGACCAAACATGCTACAGAGATCTACGATTTACTGTACGAAGGTGGAATAGACATCCTATTTGTCACAGAAACATAGCTTCAAAAGCACACAGATAAACAGAAAAGGAAGACGAGGAGGAGGACTTCAATAGACTACAAAGAACACCTGAAAATAAAAAAGATGACCTGCTGAACATCAGAAACTGTGAATCCCTCATCCTTCACCTAACTGCTAACTTATAAACAAATCTCAAATCTCACATTCATACTCATCTATAGACCACTGACCTACGTTGCAACTTTTGTAGACACCTTCCCAGAAACCATAATGAATATAGCCATAAAACAGGACCACATGATAATCCTCGGGACTTCAACATATGTTTTGAAGAAGAGAACACAAACTCTCAAAAATCACTAATCAAGCAACTCGAGACAATGAAACTATGCCAGATGGTAAAAGCGACACACAGAGAAGGACACACTCATACCATTTGTGATCCAACTACCAGCAAAAGCACCCAAACATCCCCAAAAGCTCCCTGCGATCAGGAAAAGAAACTGGTATACCATCAAAAGTAGCAACTAAACAGAAAAACTGGAATCCTGGAAACCAGCAAGCGCAAGCCTGGACGGAACTTACCTAGATGAAAGAGCAGACCTAATCCAGAAATTGATCACCAAAACAATAGACAGTGTCTCCCCGGAAGAATACTTCATCCCTTCATAAAAGAATGCAATAGCAAGATGGTTCACACTGCACCTCAGTACAATGAAAAAAACAGACCAGAAACTTGAACTACAATAGAGGAAAAACTACAGCAAGGCAAAAAAGAATAAACTATCAAAAACAAATCTGAGCATACAAAAAGAAAGTTGCAAAGCCAAAAAGAAGTGCTACAACAACGGAATCACAACAGCCACCAACAACCAAAAAAAACTATTCAACATAATAAACGTGATGAGAAACCCACCTCGGTGCAACAATACACTGGTACGTTCAATAAAACTATGCAACGACCTCACAGACCATTTCAAAAATAAAGTCACTGACATACATCGGGTCATACAAAGCGGATCAATTGACCAGATCATGCACCATGCCCCACTAATCCTAGAACCACAGAATAACCTGCAAAGCTTCAAACAAATATCAGTAGAGAGATTCATTAAGTTGGTGAAACTTAACAATAAAGAAGGATCACCAATGGACCCCTGCCCACCAGACATCTATAAATCGATCCTTACACAAGACACTCAATTGGAATACCACTGAAACCTCTTCAACCAATCGCTCTCAATGGGGAGAGTACCATTGTCTTTCAAATCTGCGTACATCAAACCACTCTTCAAGGATACTGTGGCTATGTGCAAGACCTCTCTAACTACAGACAGATATCAGACCTATGAGTGGGATGAAGACAGCACTTCTACTTATCTGGGATGACCTAGAGACCAATGCAGACTCCAACACAAACTATATATGAAAGAACAGAAACAGTATGGATAAAACCATTCACCACCTGTGGAATAACGCAAGGATCCTCCCTATCCCCACTCCCCTTCAACATCTACTTGACCCCACTAATCATCCCCATCAAAAGGCACAGCCTCACCTGCTACAACTACGCAGATGATACCTAAATCATCTACAAAATTGAAGATGCACAACAGGGGAACACAACTCTAGCAGACTGTCTTAAATAACTCCATGAATGGATGAACACAAACAGCCTCAAACTCAAACTGGGCAAAGCAGAAATCATGATCATATCCAAAAACCAGGAAAACAACCAATACATCCCATGGCAAACAGAACTAGGAGCAGCGGCCATGTCATCCATCAAAAATGGTCAAAATCCTTGGAATCCTAATGGACAACGAGTTAACACTTTAACTGCAAGTAAACACAATAATCAATAAATGGTTCCACCTACACATGATCAAAAATATCCTTCCATTCATTTCCTTTACGCAAAAAAAACACAAGAGCCATCATATCCCTCCACATGTCCAGAATAGACGATGCCAACAGCCTATACCTCAGAATGCCAGATTATTTACTGCAGAAATGCCACGTAAACAGAACGCAGTGGCCAGACTCCTCCTCAAACTCTCATGAAAAAACCACATCACTCCGGTGCTAAAGATGCTACATTGGCTGCCAGTCAAAAATCAAATCACATTCAAAACAATGTGCATAACGCGCAGAGCAATCCAGGGCCAAGGAGCAGATTTCCTACAAAAGAACATCACCATTTACCAGCTGACCAGAACACTCAGATCCAGAAATAACATCTGCCTGGAAACTAAACCGTAAACAAGTGGATCTTATCAATAGTGCCAAAAAATGGCCATGACTATTCTCAAAGGTCATCTGAATGAGCAAATGTTAGATACGCTCACTTAGATGCCATTTTTCACCCCTTTCTGCATTTGCACCTATCAGGGGGCATTTCTGCACATTTAAAAGTGCATCCCAAATTCACTAATGGGATGCACTTTTAAAAACACAGAAATGAGGTCATACCCCTTTGCCTGTTCAGAACAGGCACAGGGGGAGGTGAAAATCATGGCTGGGTAATTTCTGACCCCGTGATGATTTTTTCTTGAAGTATTACAGCTGCCGTGTAAACCGTGGCTGTCACACTTGCATTTACATCCACCCATCAGGGATTGAAATTCTTTTTTAAATAACCATTTGTAGAGTAAAGGACCTTCAGAGGTCCCGAAATAAGTCCCCGGGGGAAGTGCTGCTCACAGCTTTCTGAGCCAGCAGGCAGCAGAGCAGGAAACTGCCTCACAGCTCTCCACAAAACCACCTGCTTAAACAAGAGACTTCTTGAGCATAGAAGCCACAAGAGGACTTTATCACTTACATCAATAAATATAGTACTGTATGTTGGAAGATCATTATTATGTGTTAACAGTGTTTGTGCTAAAGTAAAATAAAGTGTTGGGTGTCATAACCCACATTTGAGCTATCATGCTGCAACATTTGGTGCTGTGGGCTTAGAAAATCCAAGATGGCCAAAAAGCCCACAAGTGCGCCAGAATCCAGGAGAACCACGCAGTTTGTGCGCACACCAAAATGGTTACCTCACTTGCCACCCACCAGTGTAAAGAAAGATCTTTGTTAACAAAATCCACTGTTACTGATGTCAAAAAGTTGCTGAAATCGTGGCTCACCGGACCACTTTAAAGATTCAACCCTTTTGTGGGGTTCCACATAACCATTTTACTGTAAGGAGCCCCATCGAAACAATGTTAAGCAAGGATTATTTACTACCATGTAAGAACCATTCCTGTTTGGAATGCATTAATCCAAGAAAGATCCCAAAAACGGATGCAGTACCAACAAAATCCTCAAGGTGGCGGTAGCGGTCTAAACTCTGACAGGAGAAGTAAGTGCAGTTGCTGACAAAGGGATTTGATTCAGCTGACTTCAAAGGCTGCATTTTAATTAAAAATTAGCCACCTGCTGTTCCCAGAGGCCAGAAGCCTGGGAAACCCTCTCACCTCAAGAGATTCACACCACAGCCCAGGATATCACATGGTCATAATAACCAAATGCAAAGTGACCCCCTGGTCTGCTGACCTCAATCTCCTGGAGACCACACAATAGGCTATTGCACTTGAATAGAATATGTTGATTTTGACTGTTTCCTGTCAACAAAGGCCTGCCTGCCAGAAGACACATGTGATCACTGACCCACCCAAGTCTTGGAGGCGGACTCCAACACTCTGAGAACTGAATTGAAAGCAAAATATATATTTTACAGAAACACTGATAACTCTTTGTAATCAAATGACAGGAATGTATAACTTTGAGAGCCTTCATTTAAAAAATGTACCTTCGATTCAAGCCCAAACTCCAATTTGTGTGATGTTCTGGGGCAAAACCCTGCTATTTATGTATACTACAGACTCTGTGTTTAAGCTAGAGACATGGTAATTTACTGGAGTATGTATGGACAGGCCGTGTACATGTGTATAAATCTGGAGAAAAATCCGATGTTGCAAAACCCACTAAAAAGCACCAAAGGTTGCCATTTCTGAATGCAAGCCCCCAGGAAGAGCAGAATTGGAACAGGGGCTACCTCATGTGATATGTGATGGGTGTATGTAATTTCAAACCACTGTGTATCTATGAAATATGTGTTTAGGTCAAACATAGATTGTGTGTAAAGTTGACAGGGGTGGGTTCTCTGTATCATAAACAGACCTCATCATGATGACACTTCATTTCATTCCCCCAATCAAGGAGAAGAGGAGGAAGTGGCCAATGACAAGTGAAGAGGGGTAGGGCCTAGAAAGCTAGCCTCTCCACCCACGTTCAAAACACATAAAAGCAGACAGTCAGGACAGATAGACACATTCTATTCCATCTGCTGCGGGACGCTCTGCCGGGAAAATCCATACTTTACCTCCATCAACCTCCAGAGAGCCAACACATAGACTTCAATCTATCCACCTTCAGAGACCAAGACTTACTTCAGAATTTGTAGCAGAGAGGTCAACTACAAGCTAAATCCCTCTTTAGCAGGCCTCAAATCATTGCCACTATTCACAGCCAGGCGAGCTGTTTGAATTCTTTGGAAGAACTCTGGCCATTTGCCAGGGAGCAATGTTGTATCCAGAGAGAGACCAGCTGAACTGGAGACCGCTGTATCCGGACCCACAGACCTGATCAGAACTAGAGACCCAGACCAGACCAGCAGAGTAGAGCTGACCCAGACGCTGTGCGCAGAAACCGTCCATGGCGAGTGAAGAAAACCTGTTGACCAGATCCGTGGAAAGGCCTATTTCTAAATATATTGTGAGTACCTAGCAGAACTGTGCAGAACCAATCTCTTAGTTAAAATAATATAATTCAATCTATTTTAATCTAACCAGAACTGCCTCCTAACTGTCACCTGTCATTTGCAAAGCTGTCACTTGTCATTTTCTAGCTGCAAGCTGTAACCTGTCGCTTTGAACTTTTAAAATTTCAAATCCGAAAAACTACCTTTATTTAATCGTCCGTATCTCTGGAACCGTCTGGACTAGGAACTTGGTTTAACTTTCCTCTGAAAGCTTAGAATCTCAGCTTTCCAAGCAGCTTAGAACCGACTCATATTTTTGCCGTAATCACGATTCTTGCACTCGCGAATTTTACCGCGATTTGCAATTTGGTTAAAAATCCAGCCACGTGTGAAAACAGCAGCTTCATTGCTTTCCTTTGCCAAAAATTCGTTTAACCTGCTAGTTACTCCTAAATCCTTGCTAAAGTGAGCCTGAACTCATCCCAATCATATTTCACTCACCCTGAACCTCCTAAAGGGAATTAAAACCATTTTCAGCATATTTCTCACTGCATTGTCACCATATTCAAAGCATTTTGCTTGTGTTTCAAAACTCCTATCTGTTGTATAAGCTGCTGGGGGGGAATTGAACTGAATTCTATTTGATTGCATTCCTAAGAACTGTGTCATCTTCATCTCCTTACAGTGCATAAAAGGGGGGTGAATTGTCCAAGAAAGTGATTACATTGTCTTTTGCTGAAATCCTATCAAGTTATTTTCTGTACTGCATTTCATTCCATATTGCATCCATTTGAAACCATAAAAGTATTGTTGCTATCGTATCCATCCTATAACCACTCATCATTGATTATAAAGAAGTGTGCTAGTGCCAGACTATACATTATTGATTACTGCTCAGATTAAGTGTGCTATTCAATTATTAATTTATTATAAAGTGTGATATATATATATATATATTGTTTAAATTATCAAATAAACCGTTTAAACTTGCAAAACAGAACTACTTTGTGGCTCAGTGGGGTCAGGGGGATTCCAAGAGAGGGGTGTTATATAGGGGTAGTCATCCAGAACGCATGAACTGGACGTAAAGATATATCAATAAGGGTTTCCATTCACTATCCCAGACTAGGCATTGACTTAGCTGTAGTGTTGAATTGAATCCTCTTACAAATTGGGGGCTCGAGCTGGACGTTTGGGTTAGATCTATCACTTGTGCAGATTAATACAGTGTGCCAGCTGACCAGATACACATATCCGGTCGGATCACCACGCTGTGTTACGCTGTAAAGCACTCCTCAAAGGAACGCTCTAAGGAAAAGGTCTGTTTTGCAAAAATAAAAGTCAGGAAGGAACTCAAATTCCAGTTCTGTAAGTCAGGAAGGAACTCAAATTCCAGAATGACGACCTTGGTAGATATGAAAATAGCCAGAGAACACTTCTTACATAAGCTATTTGTGAGAGGTGAGTGGAATCATCAGGACCAAATGGTCTGGTTGCAGGCAATCGCGCAACAGGTCACTGAAACAGGGTCAGATATATGGGGAGATCAAGGTCCCCTACATGTGGCCCTGAGTGAACTATACATGGCCCCGAAGGCCAAGGATGAGCACCACAAGATTGCCAGGGTAGCGGCATATTTATATTTACATATGGGAGCCATGCAGGACAAATGTGCTGAAGGCCAAGATCTGGCGAGTAGGCAACTGCTGGCATTACAGAAGGCCCAATCTGATCTGGACTCTTCTGAGCAGAGGCTGCTCAGGAGCCAGGAGTCAGAAAATGACAGCAGACGGTACATCACTAAAATAAAGGAGGATATGGATGTGCTGCAACAGGAAAAGGCGGACCAGGATACCAGATTTCTGGCCTTGCAGAAGGAGTACCAAGAAGGTTTGGACTCCCTACTGCAGAGCCAGAAAAAGCTGGAGCAACAGTTAGACTTCAATAGGGCATGTGCTGAGCAGGTAGTCACCCTGCAAAGCCACCTAGATAGGGAGAAGGCAGAGAGCAATAAACTGATTTTGAAAGACCTGGATACCCAGGCAGAGTTTGACCAGGAGCGCCAGAAAACTGGTGCCTTCCAAAGGCAAAGGGACGACCTGGCGGCACAGATGCAGGCTCTTAGTCAGGAAAGGGATACCTTAGGCCAGGAAGTCTGCCACTTAAAAAGGAAAATGGAAGAAAATCAACTGGCCCTCAAGGGACTGGGTGACCTCCAAAAAGAACACCAGAACTTGTTAGAGCACACCAGGAAGGTGGAGGATGCTCTGGCAAGAAAGGAGCAGGCCAATAGGGACACAGCTCAGGAGGTAACCCTCCTGCAGCAAAGACTGGCCCAGTGCTCCAGGACCAATCAGGAGGCACAGAGAGAAAATGAGGCTCTCTGCCAGCACAATGATAGGCTCCAACAACAGGTAGCGATGCAGGAGAGACTGATAGAGTCTAGTAAGGCCTTAACTGAGGAACTGAAGGCGCAGGCTCTTGCATTGCAACAGGGAGCAGGGGCGGATAGAGAACAGGTTCGCTGGGAAAGGGAAAATCCTGAGCATAACCTCAGGAGCCCTAGTACCAGAGGCATTTATCTCTCTCAATCCCTGGACTCTGCCACCCCCCTGTCCCCTGGCGCACATGAGCACCGGGCCACAGGGATGGCAGATTACTATCCAGCCAGAAGCATGGGGCTCATAGGCCAGTACCTCCCAGGAATGGATGGGCGGGCATCCGGGTATGGGCACCCAAGCACAGTGCAATTTAGTAGGGAACCCCAGGAGAATAGGCCCATTAAGGGCATCCTGAAAACTTCTGCCCAGTTAGGTCAGTGGGGGGGGGTACCCATCAAATCCTGGCAGCAAGGAGGATTCTGAAGACTCCTCTGAACGGCGCAGGACACAGGAGACCAGGTCCCCACATTCTGCCAGCCATTCCCAGGCTCGCAGAATCCGGGAAAACCTGGAAGATCAGACAGGAACCTCTGGGAGCAGTGCCTCTGAGTCAGAGGATGAATGGACAAGGGTTACCCGAACCAAAAAGGCCAATAAGGCAAAAAGGGCCTTGCTTAAGGACCCATTGAAACAGATTAAGGCAATCAGGAGTGTCATCACGCCTTATCATAAGAACGCCAAGTACTCTGTTTGGGAACACTTGGAGCTCTATGAGCAAATGATGGAGACTTTCCATTTGAAAGACAGCAGTAGCTGCATCCAGTACATCAAATGGACATTCTCCCCAGAATACTCCAGTTTCTTTGCGGGGCTGGAGGACCAAAATCATTTAAGATGGTCCACCTATAAGGCGGCCATCTTGAAACATTTTTCTGTTCACAGAAATCCTCAAGAGGCTCGCAAGGCAGCCTACAATTTGCAATGTGGGGAGGATCAGGCCCCACAAGAATTCGTGCAAGAACTGAAACGTGCCTTTGCGCAGACCACCTGAAGGGTGCGCACAGACAGCAGAGAATTTGTCAATACATTTTTCCATGCCTTGCCCAAATATATAATGACCCAGCTCGTGAGAGATTTTCATGAGAAAAGATCTTTAGACTCGGTCATTGAACAGGCTACCCGGATCTATGAGGTGCAGAAGCCCATAGAAAATAAAAGCAATACCCAGAAAAATCCCAAAACCAACAGCACCCCTGCTGCTGCCAAGGTGGCGGAGGTAAAGGTCACCCCAGTTTTGGATTTGGAGATGGGGGGGCCTAAAAACCTACCTGCACCTAATAATGCTAGGCCCAGAAGGTCCTCGGGCCAGTCACAGACAGGGAGTGAAAGAGGTAGTCCCACAAATGAGGTCCCTCGCTCTCCTGACTATGTAAGTCCCCGTTACAAGGGAAACAGACCAATCCTGGGTTATGTGTGGACTCCTCCAGCCCAAGGAGGGGGATCCAGCCAAGCACCTGACCCGGGGAACTTCCCTCCTAACTTCCCCAAGGAGGGCAGAAATTCTCCAAATCCTGGGCAGAACTTTTTCCCCAAATATCCACCCAATTTCCAGCCCCAAAATCATCCATCCTTCTTTCCCCAATTCCCTGAGCCCAGACAACCTAATCCGGGAGAGGGGAGGCCAAGGATGGAGGGGTACCAAAATCTTCCCAACCAGGGGTACTACCAGAGAAGGGATAGCTACCCTTCCCGGGATCAGCCCAGGGGAGAAAATAGAGCCCCGTATCAGCCTGAGCGGGTTTCCCAGTTAGAGCGCCAGGTTCAAAATATGGCACGGGATCTGGGTCACATACTGCGGGCTCAACAGAACCCTCAGATGAGCATGCCACCGCAGAATGCCTCAAACTCTGGACCTGGTGCTCCAGAACAATGACGGGGCAGCACCCCGATAACACACCGGTTCCCAGGGAGGAGGCACAAGGGAAAGGGGGGTGTAAAGCCTTGGAGGAGGCTTCCTTCCCAACTTGTAAACAGCCCCTGGAAAACCGGGAACCGGAAACAAAATCTCCTGCCCCTAAAAGCCCGCCTCCCAAGGAGCAGAGGGGGGGTAGGAGAAACAAAGGACCCAAACAGACCCACTTTGTGGAGGAGGTACAGGTCTTCCAATTTGAGGGAGAGGGATCCTCAGAGGATCCTGGGGAAAGGACCTTCTCCTTCAGAGATGGGGGAACTCCTCCCAAGGAAAAATGGGTCCCAAGGGATGCCAATTCAGACTGGGGAGATATGGAGACTGAGCTACCGCCACCCATCATCTCATCCCAGAACCCACAATACCAAAATCCCCTGGTTCAAACCCATCCTGATGACTGCCTCCAAAAAGGGGGGGGCGGCCCAGAACCGGAACCAGGGGAACCCACAATGGCTCTGATCTCCAGTTGCCAACTTTTTCTTTCAGATTCCCAAGGCTCTCCACAGAATTCTGCCCATATTTCTTCTCTTGCAATGTCCAAAACCAGAAAGTTAGCCCACCAGTTGTCCAAAAATGTGCATTATCTGTGCCCCCTTGAGGAGAAGGAGGGAAGATATTATGCCCCCGTACAAGTACAGGGGCAGGGTACGATTTCAGCGGTGGTGGACACGGGATCTCAAGCTACCCTTCTGTCCAGAAGGGCCTTTGATGAACTGAATGCAGGAAGGGGAGGGAATTACCAAATTCCTCTCACCTCAGTTCCTGGACAACTCCAGAACTTTGACGGGAAGGAAATTCCCGTCGAGGGGACGGCAGATTTGGACATTAAAATTGGGCGACACAAGTTGAAACACCCGGTCATAGTTGTGACTCCAGAGGGCACCCCTTGTTTACTAGGGAATGACCTCCTGAGAAGGTTGTCACCCCTAATAGATTGCGTAAACAAGGTCCTCTGAACCCAGACTAGCCGACCCATAAAATTAAAACAGAGTGTCAACCATGTTAGTTTAAACGGCACATGCCACATGGTTGAACAAAAATCTGACCAAGTAGAATTCCACTTCCAGAATAACCAAATTCCAGACGTGACAGTAATAGCAGTAGGACAACAGACTGGTGATGGGGGGTCCTCTCTATTTCTGAAAATCAACCTCCCTTCCAGTTTAAGGTGGTATTTCATGCTGGAAGGAAACACTCTGAAATTCTATACTAATCCACAATCAGAAACTCCCACTCCTATAGTCCAGAAAGATGTGAAATCAGCTCAGAGCCTGGCTGATATTCAGCAAATTGGAGAGCAGTTGTTCATCCCTGTTCAGTTAAATGATGGGAAGGACTCTGTTCTCGCTCGGGTCTGTGTGAACAACGGTAAGAGCTTCATCAGCGAAGCCATGTTCCGCCAACTCCCAAAAGATCCAGCCATTCCCACATTCAAACTGATAGACAAATGGGAAATGGACCTGGAAGCACCCAATTCCAAACATCTCCTGCCAAGCAGGTGTATGCTCAAAATCTCCATTGGCAACAAGAGCATAGTCCACAATTGTTGGGTCGTGCGAGACGTCACTGCCGCTTTTTACTTAGGCAGTGACATTCTCAATCGCTTTGCCATTAGTTTGGACCTAATAAACTTCAAAGCTTGGTCCCGATTAGCGGATAATCCCATGGGCTTTGATGATCCAGAAAAAGCATTTAGGTCAGCTCAATTGCTACCTTATGCAGTTGAGATTTAGATCAAAGAGGAAGTCACCATCCCAGAAAGGACCCGACAATTCTCCCTGGAAGTGAAAGTTAAAAGAGGACAACATTTGAAAAACCCTGATGCTTATATACACCTAAATGCTTCTCTCCAACAGCAAGGGTTGGGGGTAAACCCAACTCCATTAGTCAACATAGAACATGACACCATTCTAATAGAGGTGGATAACAGCGACTTAAAGAGTATTACTCTAGCCGCAGGCACCATTATTGGAATGGCGGTTGATGACCGACATTTTTCCATTGATTTAGGAAATGAACTGATAGGACCAATCCCCAAGGACTGTTTTGACAGTGACAGTGAGGACAATACAACACCAGACAGGATTTTTACCCGCCATGGGGGGAACTTCCTGGTGTACACTTCTTGCCCTTATGGTAAGGAAGATGTGACTTGTGACTTCAGGAGGGATGAGGTGATTTTCCAGGTCCATGAGGGCTGCCTTTCCGACCTGAAGCCTCGAGTCCAAATCAGCACTCTGATCAGGGACTTCTCCGCCCAGCTGGAGGAAGCCGCTGAGATAGCCAAACCAGAAGTCTTTCCAGGCTTCAGGCAGATGGTGGAAGAGAGAGTCAACCTAGCTGATGCCTGTGTGACTCTGGAACAGAAGCAAAAGTTGAAACAAGTCTTCTTGGATTTCCAAAGTCTCTTTGCGGTAGACTCATATGACTGTGGTCGCACCGACATCCACACAACAACAATCCCCACGGACCCTCGCATGACTCCAGTGTTTGTGAAGCAATATCGCATGCCTCTCGCATCAATGGAGTCCCTTACTGAAATAATTAAGAACCTTGAGTCCAGGGGAATAATCCGTCCCGTCCACAGCACCTTCAATAATCCGGTGCTGGGAATATTAAAGCCAAACGGCCAGTGGAGACTCTGCGCTGACCTTAGGGAGCTCAACAAACGGGTCCATACTTCCTGATGGCCTCTTCCCTACATTGACCAAGGGCTGGCCCAGATTCAGGGGTCACAGGTATTCACTGTGACCTGACAATAGACCTGACCAATGGATACTGGACCGTGCCGGTCAGTAGGGAGGACCAATACAAGCTGGCTTTTACCTTTGGGGGCCAGCAGTATACATGGACCCGGACTCCCTTCGGATACCTCAACTCCGGCAATGAATTCAACATTTTCCTACATAAGGCCATGCCCGGCCTGGGTGCGAGGGGTAACCTGGCTTATGTAGATGATGTCCTCATCAAAAGTTCATCTGTGGAGGAACACATAGCGGAGATCCGTTATGTTCTGACATAGTTGAGGGCCGCCGGAGCAAAACTTTCCTTTCAGAAAGCACAGTGGTGTAGAACCCGTGTTAATTTCTTGGGGCATGAGATTACTCCTCAGGGTCTCCGCCCCCATGAAAAGAAAGTGGAAGCACTTCAGAAACTGAAAGACCCCGCAACTCTGCGGGAACTAAGGAGCCTCCTTGGACTGACTAATTACAGCAGAAAGTTCATTGAGGGCTACGCAGAGATCACCAGACCCCTGATTCATCTCCTGAAGGGGGGAGTCAAGTGGGAATGGGGTCCAGAACAAGCCGAGGCGGTAAAACAACTCAAGAGAAGCCTCTCACAATCGCCTTGCCTAGCTTACCCTGTCAGAAACAAGGAGTTCTTCCTGGAGACGGGGTTCTCTGATACGTGCTTGACGGCGGTATTATACCAAAAGCATGACAAGGTCAATAAAGTAATCTCCTATTCGAGCAAAACTTTATCCTCTGTGGAGGAAAAATTCAACGATTGTGAGAAGGCACTCCTGGCAACGGTGTGGGCATTGAAGAATTACCGCCCGTTTATCCAGGGGGAACACATCATAGTGGAGACTCCACACCAGCCTCTGCAATATCTCCAAAGTGACAGAATCCGGGCCGGAAATGTGAGTAATTCCCGAATTACTTCCTGGATTCTGTCAATGCAAGGCTTTCCTGTGGAGGTCCGATATGGCCAAAACAAGAAGAGTTCCCTCGCGCAAGGTCTGGCAGACTTGCATGATTGTGCCAGAGAAAACTGTCTCGAGGACGAAAGTCGAAAAATCAAGGACAACATGGAGGCATACCTTAATTCCCCACACAAAGTCTTTGAAGAGGACAAGTGTGAGGGAATGCCCACTGTCTATGTGGATGGATGCTCTTACCATGTTCACAACAACGGGGAGAAAGAACTGGTGGCCGGCGTAGGGAATGCATGGGTGAATGAGTCCCCAGAACCCTCCGCTGGATACAAAATTGGTCCCCGAAGTAGTCAGGTGGCAGAATTGATGGCTGTGCATCAGGCCATCCTCACTGCTGTCCAGCATCAACTCCACGAACTGGTCATAATCACAGATTCGGATTATGTACGGAACGGGTTCGTGGAGCACCTGGTTAATTGGAAAACCAGAGGCATGTTATGTGCTAATAACAAACCCTTGAAACATGGGAAGTTGATCCAAAACATTGATGATCTGGTCACCTCGAATGAGATGACCATCTATTGGAAAAAGATCAAGGGTCATTCCAAAGTAGAGGGACCAGACAAAACTGGAAATGACTTAGCTGATCAGCTGGCCAAAACCGGGGCCATCCAAGGGGATCTAATAGAAATAGAGTCCCTGTTGGGGGAAATCCAGGTCACTGCTATCACTAGGTCCCAGACAAATGCTCACAATGATCTGTCAACTGCCCAATGGAGCAAGGAGACCCCTGATGCTGATTTGATTACCGCTCAGAAGGGGGATCCAATAATTGGTAAATTTTACCAACACATTGAGGACCCTGAGAACTTTCCCCTGACGGATACCGATCACAATGGGAAAGAGGACCTTAGAGTGTTGATGAAATGTCCAAAAATGTTCCGGATCCAAGACGGTTTGTTGGTAAGGAAATCCAAAGCTGGCCACGATCAGTGGGTGGTTCCTACCTCATTCCGAAGCCTGATGTTAGGTCACGCCCATGATGCGGCCACCGCCGGTCATAGGGGGTTTCACACAACACTGGAAATCTTAAGAGAGGTTGCATACTGGCCACACATGGGCCAGGACCTCAACCAATACTTGAAGGGTTGTCTTGTGTGTGCACAATTTCAGCCAACATCCCTCACACACCGGGCGCCTCTCCAAAAGAGGGGGATGACACTGCCATGGTCAGATTTACAAATCGACTTCGTAGGCCCTGTGATTCGCTCGCCTAGAGGAAATAAGTACATGTTGACTGTGACATGCTTGTTTACCAAGTGGGTGGAATGTCTCCCAGCCCCAAATTGCAAGGCAGAAACAGCAGCTGCCCTGATGATTAACCACATCTTTTCCCGTTTTGGTCTACCTCAAAGGATTGAGTCAGACAGGGGTAGCCACTTCATCAGTGAAGTGATGACAAAGATGTGGGAGATACTGGGGGTCAAGAGAAAGCTACACATTGCTTACATGCCAGCTTCTTCTGGAGCAGTAGAACGCTACAACCGGACAGTTGTGAGCATCTTAAAAAAGTTTGTGGCAGATTCTGGGCCAAGTTGGAATATCCGATTACCTCTGGTCCTAATGGCCATTAGATCTACCCCTTCATCTGCAACTAAAATGTCACCATTTGAGTTGATGACTGGACGCAAGATGGTGCTTCCTCAGCATTTGCTCTACAGGACCCAAGAGCAGACACTAATAAATGCCTCCACAACTCATGAGTATGTGGAGAATTTGAGGAAACACCTTCAACATGCTTTTGCCTATGCTCAGCGGAATCTAGAAAGATCAGCTGAGAGTATGAAAACCCACTATGACCTGAAAACTTCCAGGAAGGAATATCAGGTGGGGGACCGGGTCTATCTATACAATTTCCAAAGGAACCAGGCCAAGCAGCGAAAATTTTTGCCTACATGGAAGGGACCCTATGAGATTATAGACAAGATCTCCCCTGTGACCTACAAGATCCGCATCCCCAAAGGCGGTTTGGCAGAGGGGGAAGACAAGTGGGTACATATAAATCAGCTAAAGTGTTGCCATCCCAGGCACACTCTGCAACAACTGGAGGAATCCTCTGGAATCCTAGAGGGTACTGTCTCAGATTAATTCAGTTCTAACTTAAAATATCCTACATATCGCCTATCAAATTCTGAGTTTCTCAATGTGGGTGTTTTCATTTTTGAATGCAAAAAGAAATGTGCATGTTCATATGTTTTGACTATAAATTTATATGCCACCCCACTATATCAATGGTGGGGGAAAAATGTCTATGAATAGGTATTGCCGCTCTTCCTTTGTCGTCCTAGGAGAAAGAAAACCTTGAGACTGGCCAGGGAGGACGATCCGGAGACCGGGAACAGAGACGCGAGGGGCCTAGGGTACCGCCCAATATTCCCATCAGGACGGCGAGGAGAACCCATCGATAAGTACCGGATGGAGGAAAAGATGCTGAACTGTGCCATTTGCAGACTTGGAAGAAGATTATGCGGACAGACCAGTGCGTGGGTCAAAACCCTTGTGCACCCGACTCCCCATCGACTCAAATTCAAAGGGCAGTCACGTGGGGGGATTTGTTGGGTGTCCTGACCCACGTTTGAGCTATCATGCTGCAACATTTGGTGCTGTGGGTTTAGAAAATCCAAGATGGCCAAAAAGCCCACAAGTGCGCCAGAATCCAGGAGAACCACACAGTTTGTGCGCACACCAAAATGGTTACCTCACTTGCCACCCACCAGTGTAAAGAAAGATCTTTGTTAACAAAATCCACTGTTACTGATGTCAAAAAGTTGCTGAAATCGTGGCTCACCGGACCACTTTAAAGATTCATCCTTTTTGTGGGGTTCCACATAACCGTTTTACTGTAAGTAGCCGCATCGAAACAATGTTAAGCAAGGATTATTTACTACCATGTAAGAACCATTCCTGTTTGCAATGCATTAATCCAAGAAAGATCCCAAAAATGGATGCAGTACCAACAAAATCCTCAAGGCGGCGCTAGCGGTTTAAACTCTGACAAGAGAAGTAAGTGCAGTTGCTGACAAAGGGATTTTACTCAGCTGACTTCAAAGGCTGCATTTTAATTAAAAATTAGCCACCTGCTGTTCCCAGAGGCCAGAAGCCTGGGAAACCCTCTCACCTCAAGAGATTCACACCACAGCCCAGGATATCACATGGTCATAATAACCAAATGCAAAGTGACCCCCTGGTCTGCTGACCTCAACCTCCTGGAGACCACACAATAGGCTATTGCACTTGAATAGAATATGTTGATTTTGACTGTTTCCTGTCAACAAAGGCCTGCCTGTCAGAAGACACATGTGATCACTGACCCACCCAAGTCTTGGAGGCGGACTCCAACACTCTGAGAACTGAATTGAAAGCAAAATATATATTTTACAGAAACACTGATAACTCTTTGTAATCAAATGACAGGAATGTATAACTTTGAGAGCCTTCATTTAAAAAATGTACCTTCGATTCAAGCCCAAACTCCAATTTGTGTGATGTTCTAGGGCAAAACCCTGCTATTTATGTATACTACAGACTCTGTGTTTAGGCTAGAGACATGGTAATTTACTGGAGTATGTATGGACAGGCCGTGTACATGTGTATAAATCTGGAGAAAAATCAGATGTTGCAAAACCCACTAAAAAGCACCAAAGGTTGCCATTTCTCAATGCAAGCCCCCAGGAAGAGCAGAATTGGAACAGGGGCTACCTCATGTGATATGTGATGGGTGCATGTAATTTCAAACCACTGTGTATCTATGAAATATGTCTTTAGGTCAAATATAGATTGTGTGTAAAGTTGACAGGGGTGGGTTCTCTGTATCATAAACAGACCTCATCATGATGACACTTTATTTCATTCCCCCAATCAAGGGTAAGAGGAGGAAGTGGCCAATGACAAGTGGAGAGGGGTAGGGCCTAGAAAGCTAGCCTCTCCATCCACTTTCAAAACACATAAAGCAGACAGTCAGGACAGATAGACACATTCTATTCCATCTGCTGCGGGACGCTCTGCCGGGAAAATCCATACTTTACCTCCATCAACCTCCAGAGAGCCAACACAGAGACTTCAATCTATCCACCTTCAGAGACCAAGACTTTACTTCAGAATTTGTAGCAGAGAGGTCAACTACAAGCTAAATCCCTCTTTAGCAGGCCTCAAATTATTGCCACTATTCACAGCCAGGCGAGCTGTTTGAATTCTTTGCAAGAACTCTGTCCATTTGCCAGGGAGCAGTGTTGTATCCAGAGAGAGACCAGCTGAACCGGAGACCGCTGTATCCGGACCCACAGACCTGATCAGAACCAGAGACCCAGACCAGACCAGCAGAGTAGAGCTGACCAAGATGCTGTGCGCAGAAACCGTCCGTGGCGAGTGAAGAAAACCTGTTGACCAGATCCGTGGCGAGGCCTATTTCTAAATATATTGTGAGTACCTAGCAGAACTGTGCAGAACCAATCTCTTAGTTAAAATAATATAATTCAATCTATTTTAATCTAACCAGAACTGCCTCCTAACTGTCACCTGTCATTTGCAAAGCTGTCACTTGTCATTTTCTAGCTGCAAGCTGTAACCTGTCGCTTTGAACTTTTAAAATTTCAAATCTGAAAAACTACCTTTATTTAATCGTCCGTATCTCTGGAACCGTTTGGGTTCTTACTCCTAGATCCTTGCTAAAGTGAGCTTGAACTCACCCCAACTATAGTTCACTCACCCTGAACCTCCTAAAGGGAATTAAAACCATTTTCAGCATATTTCTCACTGCATTGTCACCATATTCAAAACATTTTGCCTGTGTTTCAAAACTCCTATCTGTTGTATAAGCTGCTGGGGGGGAATTGAACTGAATTCTATTTGATGGCATTCCTAAGAACTGTGTCATCTTCATCTCCTTACAGTGCATAAAAGGGGGGGTGAATTGTCCAAGAAAGTGATTACATTGTCTTTTGCTGAAATCCTATCAAGTTATTTTCTGTACTGCATTTCATTCCACATTGCATCCATTTGAAACCATAAAAGTATTGTTGCTATCGTATCCATCCTATAACCACTCATCATTGATTATAAAGAAGTGTGCTAGTGCCGGGCTATACATTATTGATTACTGCTCAGATTAAGTGTGATATTCAATTATTAATTTATTATAAAGTGTGATATATATATATATATATATATATATATATATATATATATATATATATATATATATATATATATATATATATATATATATATATATATTGTTTAAATTATCAAATAAACCGTTTAAACTTGCAAAACAGAACTACTTCGTGGCTCAGTGGGGTCACGGGGATTCCAAGAGAGGGGTCTTATATAGGGGTAGTCATCCAGAACGCATGAACTGGACGCAAAGATATATCAATAAGGGTTTCCATTCAGTATCCCAGACTAGGCATTGACTTAGCTGTAGTGTTGAATTGACTCCTCTTACAAAAGGCACATAAACACAACCATCGGGCTTGGTGTCATCATTGACAGGCCACTACATAATTGGAGACGAGGGATGGGATCGGCCCAGCTGCACCACGATGCAAGGAGCAACACCACCACCACCGTTCCTGCAAGTCCCAGGCAAGCCAGCGATTCCGTGGCTCCAATGGGAGCCTTTATTGCAAACCTATTTGGAAGCGATGGGTGGAACAGGCTATCCAGCGGCTCACAAGAAGGCCATGCTATTATTAAACGCGCTGGGTGTCGAAGGACAAAGAGCTTTTGCAGGCCTGAACCCAGAAACCCCGACAGGAGAAGGTGATGACATCTATCAAAAAGCAAAACAGAGAATAGCGAAAAGATTCTCATGTAAAGAAAATGTAGAGCTACACAGAATCAGATTCTATGGCAGGAAGCAAGAGCCGACAAAACCCGTGGAAGACTACGTAGTTAAGCTAAGAGAACTGGCTGCGTTATGCGAATTTGGAGCAACGTCTGAGGAAAGAATCTGCGACATGCTCATAGTACATACCAACAACAGAAAAGTACAATACAAATTTATTCTTGAAAAAGAAATTGGTTTAGATAAAGCAATCCAGATTGCGAGGGCGGTAGAAGAGACGTCCAGCAGGCGCAAAGAGTGGGGAATTGCTGCACAATCACCCGAAATACAGTGGGTGCAATCCAGAGGCAGAAGGGACAGAGGACAACGCGAAGCCAGGGAGGACGCAGCAGTGAAACGCGAACCATTGAAGTGCCACAGGTGTGCCAGCACAAGCCACTTAGCCAACAGCAGAGAATGCCCAGCAAGGTGTAAAGCATGTTCAAAATGCAGAAGGTATGGACACTTCGGATCAGTGTGCACGCGGAGAGCGAAGAAAACTGTGGCAGCAATTCAGAGCGAAGAAAGCAGAGGTGAGGCATTCGCAGATGAAGAAGCATGCGCCACAGTTCTCATGGTGAATGGCGGCACGAGTCGGAGAGAAAAGCCCCACTGCACCATCAAAGTCAATGGTCATGAAACAAGAGTGATGGCAGACTCGGGTTCCGACCTCACCATACTGCCCTTAAATTTGTACAAAAGCATGGTGGGAAGAAAAAGAGTAGAAGCCTACAAAACGAACGTCAGTCCCACAGTGTATGGAGGTGCCAGTATAAATCCTTTGGGCTATGTCAGAGCGACAGTAGAATTCAAGGACAGAGTCACCAGAACAAAAGTATATCTGGCAGAAAATGGACCACCAGTGTTAGGCTGGGATGACCAAGCAAAACTGCAAATCAGGCTCGACCCCAGCATGGAGGAACAGGTCCTGTCCATAAATAAAAATGGTGCCTCAATCAGCAAAGAAGAATTTCCGCAATTGTTTTCAGACACGCCCGGCCGCATCAAAAACTATGTGCACAGGATAAAACTGAAACAAGGAGCAGTACCAGTCAAGCATAGAGTGAGACCCGTGCCGGAAACGGCGAGAGTTGCACTACAAGAAAAGCACAACAAGATGTTGTCGGAAGGAACCATAGAGACGGTGGAGTCATCTGAATGGCTCAGCCCAGTGGTTCTTATAAAGAAACAGCATACCGGCGACTTGTGTATTTGCATCGACTTGCGATGCCTAAATCTGGAGGTGGTGGCGGACAGTTATCCATTACCGAGTATAAACAAACTGATCTTGCTCATGAAAGAGGCTAAAATATTCTCAAAATTAGACATGAGGGATGCCTACCACCAAATCACGTTACAGCGAGAATCCAGACCCCTCACGGCGTTCATAACACCATTTGGAATGTATCAATTCACCAGAATGCCATTTGGGTTGTCCTCGCGGCCACTGCGTTCCAGCGCATGGTGGACTCTCTCTTGAAGAACATTGGAAACGTTTCTTACTACCAGGATGATATTTTAATATACGCAGAAGATGTAGAGACACATGACGCAGCTCTCTGCGAAGTGTTGGCAAAATTACAGGAAGCAGGAGTGTGACTACGCTACAACAAATGTGTACTGCAGGCAGATGAAGTAGAATAACTGGGATATACCATATCCAAGGCAGGTATCAGTCCCAAGAAAGACTTACTGCAAGCAATCGTTAAGGCGCCTCCCCCAACCAGCAAAGAAAAGCTGAGATCATTTTTGGGACTATCAGAATACTGTGCAAAATTCATACCAAACTTCTCAGAGACCACAGCTCCCATGAGAGAATTACTCAAAAAAGGGGCAGGACACCACTGGGATGCAGAACAAACCAGAGCATTTGAAGATGTCAAAGAAGGAATAATGCATGCGCCCTGCTTGCAACCTTTCAATCCCCAATGGAAGACCGTGATTACCACAGATACCAGTGCATACGGTATAGGAGCAACGCTCAAGCAAAAGAAGGGTGATGAAGAACACATTGTCGCCTTCGAATCTAAGGCCCTCTCACAATCAGAAAAAAATTACTCCACCATTGAAAAGGAGATGTTAGCATGTGCATGGGCCGTAGATTACTTCCGCACATACGTATGGGGTACAACATTTCAGCTGGTTACCGATCACAAAGCCTTAGTGCACCTATTGAGCCTGGGAGGAACCTGTACAGTGACACCGTGGCTTGCTCGCATTGCCGCCAAGCTGCAAGAATACACATACGAAATACAGCACATTGCAGGATGGAAAAATGCCCAAGCGGACTGCATGTCCAGACTCCCGCAGTGCAAAGATAAGGAAACCAGCTTTCTACAAGACTAATGCATCGTCGCAACACTCACGGACTTGAAGAGCAGGGAATTCCTCGAAATGAGCGAGAGACACTGTATAGAAGAAGCAGCCAAAGATGACACCACAACAAAAATCACACAGTGGGTCAGAAAAGGGTGGCCCGATGAGAGGTCCATTCCAGAAGGGTTGCGTCCCTACTGGAAAGTGTCAGATGAAATATTTGAAAAAGGAGGGATGCTCATGAGAGGTGACCAAGTGATTCCACCCCTAGCCATGAGACAAACCATCATATGCAGAGCTCATGCCGGTCATCTTGGAAAAAACATGACGAGAAGGAGAGTAAGGGAAGTGTATTGGTGGCCAGGCATGCACTTGGAAATAAGGACCATGACAAAGAGGTGTCACGAGTGTGTGAATAGTGACAAAAGACTCAAAGTCAGGCAGGCGCCACTACACCCCACAGAAGTGCCCGAAGGAGTGTGGCAAAAATTGGGCATGGACTTTATAGGCCCGCTGGAACTCATGGAGCATGAGAGTAAGTATGGCATTGTGCTTGTGGACTATTTATCGAAATGGGTAGAGGTTTAATTTGTACCCAACATAACCACAACCACAGTGATCCAGTTTCTTAAAAACATCTTTCAGAGGGAAGGAATACACAGAGAACTAGTCACTGACAATGGAGTGAAACTCATATCCAGAGAGATGGACAGTCTCCTGAAGGAGAACAATATCAGGCAAATAAAAGCAGCTTTATATCACCCACAAGCAAATGGGTTGGTGGAACGCACCAACAAATTCATTAAGGGAGCATTGCAGTGGCCACAGCAGCGAGACTCGACCCGCTCTGGACAGTCAAGGAAGCCATAGCTGCATATCGCCTCACCCCCAATGGGGTCACAAACATATCGCCATTCCACCTCCTCAGAGGATGCAGAGCAGCCTCTACCCTGGTCCTGCCATGGCTGGCAAGTGTTAGAGAGGATGAAAGGGTGGACATGGAAGAATTGGTACGGCGAGTCAAGAAGAGCAAAGAAAACATGAAGAGATATAGCGATGAAAGGAGAAAGCCCCAACAAAGCACAGTCCAAGAAGGAGATTATATAAAAATTAACGTGCATAGAGATCCAGAGACGGGGTCCAAGTTCAGCAGACCGTTGAAAGTGGTGCAACAAGGGACAAACCATATATGCACTCAAGATGGGAAGCGGTGGAATTTAGAAAGAGTAGCATTGTACGAAAGGGGGGCAGAAGTAGAACATAACTCTGAATCATTAGATCACATAAGTCAAGAAGAGAACCTGACCAGAGAGAACCTGACCATAGGAGAACAGCCAGGACAGGCAGAGATGGAGGAATTAGGGATACCCTCTCAAGTGGAAACCAGTCCCAGGAGGAATGCAATGAGGCAAGAGAGAACCAGCGAAAGGGCTGCAATGCCACGACAAGAAAATCTATAGAACGGCCGACCACAGAGAGAAAGAAGACGACCAGGGAAGTACACTGACTACGTGATGGAGTAGAGCCAACTTCGTCCAACAAAAGGAAGCATGTAGAGTAAAGGACCTTAAGAGGTCCTGAAGGAAGTCCCCGGGGGAAGTGCTGCTGACAGCATTCTGAGCAGGCAGGCAGCAGAGCAGGAAGCTGCCTCACAGCTCTCCACACAACCTCCTGCATGAACAAGAGACTTCCTGAGCATAGAAGCCACAAGAGGACTTTATCACTTACATCAATAGATATAGTAGTGTATGTTGGAAGATCATTATTATGTGTTAACGGTGTTTGTGCTAAAGTAAAATAAAGGCACATAAACATAACCATCGGGCTTGGTGTCATCATTGACAGGCCACTACACCATTTCACAGAGGTGGACCCGCTAGCGATACACAGGCCTTTAAGGGCCTGTCTCTATGAAACACACTTCCATCAACCAGGTGGAAGCTGGGATCCACTCATACATAAGTGTCAAGAGCGCTCTCCCGTCACCAATGTGTGCATAGGCACTGGACAACACATCTTTGTACCACTGCCCAGCCTCTCCTGAAATGCACAGGTCAGTTTTGAGAATAAGGTGATCTGCAAATTTCAGCAATGGGCACAAATAAACCAAGCACATCCTCTGTGCTTTTTTCGTTTGTGCTCGTTTGACCTTATTGAACCAATTGTATGTTTATGGCTTTTTACCCCCAATTTCATTAAAATATTTGCCTGCAAAATGCTCACAATGAATCCCCAGGCCTATCTTAGATTACTTTTGGATCTCTTGCATTAAAGAAGATGAATCAGGGGAACAATGTTTGTGTTTACCAGCCAAAACTGACCTTGAATTGTGTATGTCAGTCTACACTCAGGAGCCACCCTCCACATCACCGAAAGTTGCCTCCCCCACTGTGTGGATGGGACACAGCAGTGTAACCTGAGAAGATCAAAGGGCAGGGCTGCTGGTAGAATGAACATCCCTTATGCACCATTGCACTCCCCACAATGTCAAAATGTGAAAACACCTTCTAATTTCATGTTGCATTCCTGAATGCTGTGACAACCGGATCCCACACAGCTATTATAGAATCCCTGGAGTGCAGAGTATGCAAGTTTTCACCTCCTAGGCACCAAACCTCAGCACAAAGTCCTGATCTTGCCATATGTACATCTTCTACATTCCAGTAGAGGAGAGGGGTCTTCCGTTCTCTGAGTAAGTGGACTGTTCCCCATACTGCTTGCATTGCTGGTCAACTAAAAGGGGGTTTCAGTTCCTAGTGGCCATGTAAGTGAGTATAGGAAGACTGAATCCTTGAATATTGGTTGACTAGATTTACAACTGGAAATTAAAATCTGGATTACAGACACTCCCATGTTTTGTGTTTGGCTAACATTTCTTATTTGATCAACATTTCAAAACCCAATTGTTTCTGAGTGCTTCTGAATATGGCTCAGTAGATCTTTAGAACTGAACAAGCAAGAACAAATGCAAGAACCTGCCTTTACAGGGTTGGCTTGTTGGGTGGATCAGGTTGGCCAGGAGGGAATTGACGGGGAGATGCCTGTTAGAACCGGACCCCCGCAGGTTACAGGGGGAAAGTTTGCGGGCAGGGGGGCATAGCGGGTCCAATCTGGGGCTTAAATAGAGCCCCTGGGGTACGAGGAGAGCACAGGTATCTGCCTCATCCTGCCTGGGAGTGATGCGGCCATGCTAGCACTGCCCACCTTAAGCCCTTGACCCCCTTTTGAAGTTAGTTTTGCTGCTTTCTGCCTGGATCTCAGTGCCGTGACTGCCTGTACAACATAAGGTGAAGAAGAAGCATTTGTGGAAGAGCAAGCAGGATCTTTCATCTTTGCGCTGGGGAGAAGCAGCACGTGAGGTAAGTGGGCAGGGTGGGGGAGAACAGATTGGCTGCATATTGCTTGGGGATGATCTCGCCTTTGGTGTGCGGGCAAGGTTGCTTCATGTGGGGGGAGGAAATGAGTAATTCCTTCTGATCGCATGATTTAAGTGGGGCGCAGATGGAAACAGCGGGAACATTTCTTGTTCACCCTCAGTTGTTTTCGTGTGAGCGTACTGCAGTTCTGTTTTTGGAGGCACAGTGTCTCGTTAGCACCTACATTCTTGGTAGCAAGGCAGCATCAGCAGTATGTGGCTTTCAGTAAAGTGATTCTGGATGCCGCACCGGGTTTTGGAAAAGAGTTGCTAAAGTTAACAGACATTTGCAGCATTTTGTTGCACATTAGGAACGTCGCATTTGTAAAGTTGTGATCTCAATAGAAGTCAATACACGTACCGCAGCTAAAACGATGGCTTAGAACTCTCGTCACACACAAGTCCAGGGATTAAGCTTGCACGTCGGAGTACAGCATTTCTTAGCGTGCGCATACACAGAAAACACGTGTTGTTTCACTCAAGGAAGAGAGCCTGGGAGGATTAGATTGCTGATACAGGGTTGATCTAAAGGTGCAGGGCAAGGCAGCCTTGATCACGGGGGCAATTGTGGTGAATGTTTCTGTTCATTTATATGCAAGAGACACGAGGAAAGGTTCTTTGAATTGCTGTGGGGCTCTGTGTGAAACAAACAATAGTTTAACAAGTAGTATTTACAGCATAGGCATGCATCAGGGGAAGGGGCAATTTTCAAATGTTGACAAAAAAATTGGCTGCTATTCAGGGGAGTGAGGATGGACAGCACAACATTGCCGGCCATCGTTGTCTTATTAGAGGGCAAGGATTTAGGAGCAGTATTGGGCTCCCTTCCTGGTAACAGTGGGCCTGAACAAGCTGTGGTGGCACAGAGTGGGGGACACCGACACAGTGGAGCCCCCTCCCTCTATGCTGATGAGAACAAATGTGGCCCCCAGGGCTGTTTGTCCCCCGGCTAAGAAAGAGAAGGGATGAGGATAAGATGGCCACAGCCCCGACATCAAGGGTGGTGAGTGAGGCACTCTTCCCCCACACATGCTAGGAGTACTAACAATACCAGGGCAGTGGGAACAGGGGGCCCAGACAGTCTTTGCCCCACTGGCAGCTACGGTAACGTTGGAGTAAATGTTGGGGCAATATAAATGGGAGTATCACAGGGGCCCCCTGGGTTTATGGAGTACCAAGATAGGTGGGCTAATGGGGGACAAACAATGGGCAGGGGATGGGATTTGAGTGGGACACATCAGCCGCAGGACCTCAAGGAGACAATTCCAGGAGTTGGCCGGAAGGGCCTCCACAACAGGGTTGAGCAGCACCAGCTGGGTCAGCCTTGCCACAGAGACAGCACGAGTGGCGGAAGCCCACACAGGATGAACAGGCCATGGTGGTGTCAAGCCCAGAACCACTGGTGATGGCAGGAGGGTCAGGAATCTCCTTGGGGATGTCGATGGCAGGGCAGGGGGAACAGGTGAGCCAAAAAGGGTGGAAATCCACAGGTGGTTGGGGCATTCATAAGTAAAGTAGGGGGAGCAAAGACACCAGAAACACTGGCAAAAAGCATTGGGGGCCATGCTTGTGGGGGTGGGCATGCAGGGCAAGCCTCCGGCCCTATGCAGGCAGCACCATCAGGTATACTTACCTGGCACGTGCCTCTGAAAACCAAGGTACAAATATGGAATCACTCTTGGATTATAGAAGCGTAGATGAGAGTAAGGAGGCAAAGAGTGAGGGGAAGAGAAAACATTATTTGTGGAAAGATCACTGGCAAACTGGGTAACTGTTTTTTTCAATATTTACAGCCATATTGCTGGAAAAATCTCCTGAGCTTCATCAGAAAATGTGGTCGTAAAATCATTTTGTTTTGACAATGTATCATGATTGCATATTTTGTGTTTGGTTAGTATATGATGAAAGGTGTAGGAGTTCAAAGGCAGGTAATGCTGTGCTGGATTTGTAGGGCAATGGATGTGTGAGCTAGTTGCATGGCAACACGACCATCCAGCAGCAGAGTGTGCACACTCAGCCCTTTCAGAACAGTGGGGGAGTTGGGGACAAAAAAGGGGCACGTTGGGCATACACCAAATCCTCTTGTGTAAGACCGGTCTGTAAATGTAAGCACTTCTTCTCATTCTGCGGGATGTTGGGACATGGGGAAGACAAATGCATCAAACACAACAAGGAGCACAAGTAGGAGTGGGGTGCTTGGGTTTCCAACCGGGGGCTTACCCTTGCCCGTATGAGTGGATGTGGGTATGGGCAAATGGGTACCCTTGGCTGCGGGATGCAAGACTATTAGTAGATGGCTTTCACTGGGCTTCCGGATACTGGTGGAGGGGATCACGCCACCCCCCTTCCCCCCGGTCCCCGAAAACCACTATCGGCCCAGTCACAACCATCAATACTCAGGGACAAAGCGGTCAAGCAGATCACATTGGGGAGATTAGCAGGTCTATACTCTGCACTACCCTTGAGGGGGCTCATGCTCCCCATTGGGCATTGTGCCAATAAAGGAGACAGGGAAATATAGGTTGATCCACTTATCATTTCCAAAGGGAGCATCAGTAAGTAATGCCATCAATGATGACTTGTGCTCAATGAGGTACGCCTCCTTTGACTCTGCAATGACACAACTACGGTGGATGTGGAAGGAAGCGCTTCTACCTGAAGCGGACATTGATCCGGTCTTCCGGCTACTACCGGTGCATCCAGAGGATTTTCATTTACTGGTTTTTCAGTTGGAAGGAACATTCTATTATGACAAATGCTTACCCATGGGGTGCTCATGTGCTCACTTTGAGAGATTCCACGTATTTCACGAGTGGATTACAAAGAAGGAATGTAAGGGGGCACAGGTACTACATTAAACAGGCAATTTCCTGTTTATGGGACAAAGGGGCTAGGATGAATGAGCAAAGGCACAAAACACATTTCAGGAGAGGGCAAAAAATGTTTATCTCTGGCGGCAAGGAAAACAGGGTGCCCCAACACCTCCCTTTGCTTTCTGGGCATTGAGATTGACTATGAGGCAGGTGAATACCGGCCCCCAGTGAAAAAAGTGCGGGATTTCAAGGAGGCAGTATTTGCCTGCCTGAGGGCAAAGAAGGTGACTTTGTGGCACTGCAGAGTTTGGTGGGACAACTGAATTTTGCACTCAGAATTATTCCTATGGGGTGACCCTTCTCTCGGATTATCACAGGGGCTATGTCAGGCCTGACAAAAACACATCACCACACGAGGTTGTCTAAGGTGCAGAATTAGGATCTGGTGATTTGGGACGATTATTATTATTTTTTTAACCAGGTACAGGTCTGGCCAAAGGAAATCGAGAACAACGTCTAGTTTGGCCTATTCACAGATGGAGCTGGGAGTGTGGGCCTTGGGGCCATCTTGGGCAACAAATGGTGCGGACAGCGGTGGCCAGACAGCTGCAGAAATGAGGGATTGTGCAAAAACATACAGTTTTTGGAACTTTTTCCAATTATTGTAGCATTAACAAGGGAGAAAGATATGAAGGGTAGAGACATAGTTTTCTGGTCAGATAGTAAGTCAGAAGCCTGCTAAATCAACAGTCAGAGGATGGCAGGCCCAATGATACTGTGGTTGCTGAAGAGATTGGTGTTGCTGTGTTTGAGGGGCAATGTGCGCTTTCAAGCAAAACATGTACCAGGTCCTTAACAATGCGGCTAATGATTTGTCCCATTTGAAACTGCAGGAGATCCAGCGATTAGAGGGGCAGAGCTAGCAATGTCATTATTCCCCAAGACTCTATGGGAACTTGGTGTCCGGAGTTAGAATCATTGATAGATATTTCAGTGTCAAAGAAGACAAAAGGGGTAAACAAAAGAGCATTTGGGGAATTCAGGGAATTTTGTGAAGGACAGGGTCTGGGAGACATGTTCCATAGAATTACAATGAGGAAATTCCTGGAGCACCTTCATACAGAGGGGGCAACAGTGGCGATGGCCAGAACAATGATGACAGGCATTGTGTTTTTTCCGTAGGATAGCAAGGAAGCTCCCACCCATCTCCTGATTTATCCATAAAAAAGCCTTATCTGCCTGGAAGAGGGCAGTGGTACCGGGGGACAGTAGGTGACCTCTAGACTCGGACAAGGTAACGGCAATAGTATGGGTACTGGGGAGGATCTGCAAAGATGACAGGGAGATTGCATTCTTTAGGGCAGTCTTTGTGATGCAATTTTTATGGTGCCTTCAGGATTGGAGAGGTGGTGGGGAATCCACAACTGACCTGTTGGGAGGGCTGTACAGGGACGACCTGTCATTTGAAGGGGGGGTCCTGGCACACATATGGTTGAGGAAGTCAAAAATGGACCAGGAGGGAAAATGGGCCAGAGTGACAATGACAGTACATACCTCGACAAACATCTGCCCAGTGGAGAGACTACAGGCATATTTGGGCAGGCCTACTGTTTTTACACAGGGATGGGTTCTGACTATCCCGTGAACCAGTTCAGGAATATTTTTGGTAAAGCATTGGTGAAAGCAGGGATCGGGGGATGGGATTTGCCCCACAATCTTTCAGAATTGGGGCAGCCTCCATGGCCAAAGGCTACAGAGAAGGACAGATCAAGGAAATGGGCAGTGGAAATATCATGCATATGAAGGCAAAAGTAGGGGAATACCATGAGTTGACTGAGGTGTTGTTCTGTGTGTCATTTTTTGAGGATGGAGATGGCAAAGCCAGTGGTGTGGGTCGTAGGATACTCTTTCATAAAAAGGATGGACCATAGAGTGTGAGGGTTCATAGTCATTTTTTCAAAAACAAAAATGTCAAAAGCCATTTTTTCGAGAAAAAAAATGTCGAAAGAAAAAGTCTAATTTCTTTTTCAATACGTTTTTTTTCGAATAGGGAGGGTTCCCCCTCCAACCCCCCTTTTTTTATATATTTTTTTTTATATTACCCCTTTTTTTTTATTCCCGGACCCCAAAATAAATATATAATCAAAAAAAGAATTCAACCTTTTTTTCTATATTTTTTTTTTTCGACATTATTGTCTTTCGACATTATGTTTTCAAAAAAATGACTGCACACCGAGTGTGAGAACGGCTGGGCTTGATGTCTGACATGACAGCTATTGACATCCGCTGGATTAATCATGGGTGCTTGCAAGTGTACCAGGTGCCTCCTTTGGTGGAAGGTCAAATAAGGAGGGGGCTTTGTTGGTGATTTTGCACATTGGGGGGGAACAACCTGCTGAGATTAGGAAGAAAGGAGCTGATCATGCACTTGATATCTTTGTTTACCTAGTTTGAACAGGCCTTCCAGGGAGCATTGCTCGCTTGATCTCAAATTGTTCCAAGATTTAATTGCGTGTGCCCAGCCTCAGCATGCCCATTGAAAAATGTGAACACGAAAATTGAACAACAAACTGGTCCGGATGTCCGCTTGCCAAGGGTGCATGTGAGTCATCAGTAATGGCCTGTTGAGGGGCCCAGGAACTTGTCACCAGGACTGGGTGCATTTATCCCAGCAAAGAACTGAACTATTGCTGCAGAACTATTTGGCCATGATAAGAACATTGGTACATTTGGTGGCACGGGTCATAAGCCGGTTGGTTTGCGCCATTTCGAGGAGGACCAGGGAGACATTGAGATACCTTTCTGGGGGACTCCGGAGCTGGAATGGAGCATGGCAACTGGAGGCTCTCGGTGGGTGAGGGTTGCAGTGGGACCGGAGGGCAGCTGGGCCTGCTAAGAAAGGGGGCTGCCTCCCGGTAACGCCTCCCGAAATGGGCATGGTGGGGAGGGGACAGGGCCTCACAGTCATGCAACACTCTGGTGAGGTGGAGAGACATGCTCTGTCTGGAACACTTTCCAGTAGGAAGTGTTGAACATTATGTATTGATTACTGATAACTGTGTATTGGAGAAATGTCACATTTTGCATGTTCACTCTTCACCTGTGTATGCCCGGCTGCTCAGCCCAAGGTCAGGTTATACCAAACATGTTTTAAAGTCCTCTAAAATTACATCAGAGTAGACTATTTCCAGACGTTTAAGTGCAGGGGAATTGGTGAGCATTATTGGGCATACGTATGAACCCCTTCAACAGAAAATGGCTGTGTCCTGGAATGGAAACCGAGCACTGCCACTAACTGTGTCCTTGTCCTAATACACAGTGTCTTGGTCATTGAGAAGTACTGTGATGCTTGTAGATAGAAGGTGTGCAGCTAGGGAGCACAGCGGCCATCCTAATGGAATTTAGGTCCCACACAAATGAGAGAGGAATATAGAGAGACTTGAGTATACAAATAGAGCGTTGTCAATGATGCATTTGCTCTTCCACTGTGACCTGAATGATAAAGAATAGTGGGGGGGATTTTATGACTCACCAACCCAACCTAAAAAGCTATTATGGCATGAAATACTAAATTATGTAGGGTGTGGGGCATGCAGATTGCGCCCAGTTCTTTATAGATACCATAATACGATATGGGCCCGAGCATCAACTGAGAAAACATGTAACAAATTGGTGGTTATATCAAACATAATGCATTTGGGAATGCAATTAGATGCATTTCATGGTAAATCCAATAGTGCAACAATTCCTCTCTTTTGTAGGCGTATTTGCAAAATGAGAGTCATTTTTGTAATTCTGTTCAAAAGACCCTTTTTCTCATATCGGTCTACTTCCCCAATACACATATAGACTCTGAAGTAATCATTTATGAGGATTTTTTTTTAAATGCCAAAATGCCTTTATTTTTTGCAGACAATAACACTTTTTTAAATGTCTTTCTATATAGGGGGCAGCAGTGGAACCAACTATCCCCTTATAATATACATCAGAGCCACATTACAGTTCTAATATGTTAATGACGATAAAAAGATTGGCCTCTAGCAGCATTCACCCATAAAAGGATAAAAATAAATTGTGATTACATGACCACTGTTCTGCAGGAGTACAGGGATGATCAGTGGCTAAACTGCCAAATCAGCTTCACACTACTACAAACCAACAGTGATCACAATTATAAAGTTGACACAGGCACAGCCAAGAGGTATAACTTATTTGCCAATTGTGGTAATGTGACAGAGGCCAAGCGACACTCTTAAGAGGGGTATGAATGTGGTTTAGCTGCTTATGGATTCTCAGGGTTCTGTGAGTCACACACCAGGGTCTCAAGGACAAGGTGTGTCCTTTTGTTTTCTTCACTACCAGTCCAGAGAGCTTGGCTGGCACCTGCAGGGGTTCCTAACCTCCAGACCGGATCCTGGTTCCACTGCACCTGGCAGAGTGGCAGGTATTTGTCCAAACAACAGTCACAGCCAATGTTCCCTGGGGGCAGTTAGAGAACAGTGTTCTCCTCTGTCTTGGTTGTGCCTGTCTTCTCCTCTGGCAGAAGACTCTGAAATGACCTGCACTCCGAGGGGGGTCTAACAATTTCTTTTAGACTTTCTTGCCGAAAGTCCCCATTCACCAAACCATTCCCCATTCCCATTTGAGCCCCCATAGGGCTCAATGGGAATGGGGAGGGTGCAAATAACGGACCGGCGTATGCCAAGCCAGTTATTTGCACCCAGGTCCCTTAATGGGACCCGTCCTCCACACTTGGTAAACCAGGCGTTAAGGAAGGGACCCGCTAAGGGACCTCGTAGTAGGGCGATAAGGAATTACCGGCACCGGTCTCCTTACCGGTGGCCGGTATCCCTTACCGCCCGACTCGGAATGAGGGCCATTGAGTTTCTGCAGGAACGGTATGGGTTCTAAAAAGGGTGTTTTCCTCACCAAAAGTGTTCTCTATGTATCCCACTGACCCACACCGACTCCAAGGTACTTCTACTTCTACCTTGCAGCTTCTTTCGTTTAATCATGTCTAATTGACACAAGCACGACTGCCACGTTAGAGTGCCCAAATAATGTTGTGTGATAAAAAAAAAGGAAATAAACCATAAATACATTATTTTCATGCCAATGTTTAAAGTGTGAATTTTTACCAATCTCCGTAGGCCTAGGCTAATTGTGTCTCATGGTTTTGATTTACTTTCTATGCATGTACCATTTTTGATTGGAAATATATACTTCGTTCATGTTGTATTTGGTCATCTAAAATGTTCAATGATTTGGAACACTGCCTCTTATTTAGCGTAACGCCTACTCTTTCTGAATGAAGGCTGCTTGCAATACAAACTCCAAACAACAGAAAACGCAAAACTTAGACCAACAGACGTTCGGTTGCCTTTAGTGTATTAGGTGGGGGGGATCTATTGTTCATAAGAACATGCGGTAATGCTAGTGACATAGTGATACAAGTGTCATCCGTGACAGTTTAACAACCTGGCTGATTCTGTCTCGCGCTGCATGTAAGCCCAGCTGCTGTTTTTGTGCCCTGCTGATAACAGGAAAATAAATCGCTTTAATGAGTTTTCTACGTTGTTATGCTGCAATCTGTATCACCATTTCGGTCCAGCTTTTCGTGTTTCAGACAATTCGTCATTACCTGAACATTATCAGTGGGGAAACAGCACATGGGCAGGGTCT